>NC_087372.1:20343873-20468873 GCF_031761385.1 Necator americanus | reverse complement strand
AGTGTATACTGGAGTGTAGTGTATCCTAGATGCTACAGGAGAAACCTTTCCGATTGTAATACCACAGAAAAAGTTCGCTTTTTCACCTGCGCAACCAAAATACACGCATAATTCTGTATGTGTCCGTCCTCGCGGTATTGCCGATCTCAAGGAGAAGTAGCGTCGAGGCGGACGTTGGTTGTCAGTTGGAAAGTATTTGCGAAAACGAATGGAAATCAAGAGCGAAGAGGTTTGGAAACGTGTTGGAGAGCAGGTATCGAAGGAAAGCTTGTTTTACTTGATGTACAAGACTACAGGCAACACATCGACAAGACCAAAAGAAGTCCGCAAGACCTCAGCATTGCTAATGGAATGCTTTTGGTGAAGTAAGTTCTTAGTAAATTTTACAGGGATTACTTCAACACCTTGCTGAACAAACGAGCACCATCAGCTTCTGGACTAATGCAGGTCTAACAACTGATATATGCGGTTAGCGCGGAACTTCCCTCTGTGTTCTTTAAATGATGAAGATCATAGGTTCAATATGTCGAAAAGATACCTGACACCATAAAGACAAACCATCATAATTATCCTTCGCAAGAGTACCTGTTTCACCTGTTACAGATCCTAGGAACTATATAGGAACATCACATGTGCGGATAATGTACAAAGTTTTGGAGCGGATTATAATGAAGTGGCTTCAAACATTGACAAAGGAATCGTGACTGGTGACGGAAAGCTAGCTTCCATTTTGGGCAGTCTACGACTAACTAGTTGCTCATTGACAGCGCAGTGATAGAAGTGTGGCAATCAGACTTAAAGAAGGTTGTGCAGCTAGCTTTTCTAATCCTCGAGGCCGCCTTCCCAACGCTTTTCGCGCTAATGCGATCATATGAAAATTCGTTCCTCCATCTGAGTCGACAAACACCTGCTACGGTTCGAACGACAGCAGGATGAAATTCAGCGTTCGAAGTCGAAGCTGCAATAAAACAAGAAGCTCTCCTGGTCTTACTCCAGTTTTCACTTTGAATAAGGAAGAAGATTCGGCTGTTTTTCAGGTTGCAAATATTAGTCGACTTATCTCGTTATTTACGCGGATGAACATTTTTGAGATACCATAAACGCATGAGAAGAAGCCTTGATGAAGAGTGTTGAGGGCGATATCGAAGTCCAGAAAAGGTATTTGCACAGAGTGTTTTTTTGGATCACTTTCCTAAGCACGTGGTCATTCGTAGATCACTCTGGACGGAAGCCTGTTTGTTCATTACAAGAAAGTTTTTTTTTTCACGGTGTTTGACAAGTCATTCCTGGGTATTTCGCGCACAGCCCTGATGTTATACGCATAAATGAAGGTGTTTTGTACTTACTGGATTCTGTGACGGATAACACCTTCTGGAAGAGAACATTTCTCCACAATTAGACGACCTCTCTACCATCAATCCATATTCCTAGATGAGAGAAGAGTCAGCCTATTCTATGATTCTATGAGTAGATGAGATCTCTTGATATTCTGCCAACAGCACCTTCATTAACCACCTTGAAAACTGGTGAAGATATCTCTATCTTGTCGTTATTTAGCCTGACTAGATTGACGATTCCTTGCTAGTTTTTGCCTTTCTACATTTTTTCAAATTCAAACGTAGTCCTCAAATTATTACCGTAACCACCCTACAGCTGAGGACGTATATTACACTTAAGGAATTTTTCTTGTTTGAAATTTGCAGTAATTTTTAACACATACAAATCTGTTAATGGATCTTAGCCACACAGACACAAAGCGAGCTTTCCCTTTAGCAGTAGAAGGGAACTCCCTCTTCATCTTTATGAATCGCCTTTCGATCTCTGAGGTGCAGTGCATCTACTTGCCGACCAAGATGAGCTACGGTGATTGGATTCTAATGCAAAGACCCAAATGGCTCTATACTTTTAAAGTCGAGGGGATGTTCTTTGTCAGAACGTAATTTAACTTATAATCACAACCCTTAAAATTTAGCAGAGTTGTTATCTTACTCAGGACGTTTGAGTGGTCTTATATTTGCTATGCAGGGAGACACGATTTCTAAGTGTATGGAAAACGTGTAAACAACTAGGGAGGGAGTCTATCCTAAGAACGTCTCGCAGTCTTGGACCCCTACTAACCGGCTCTGTCCGGAGTGTCACCCACTCATCACCGATCGTACGCGGCTTCGCCTGCATGCACGTTTAAAAGAACCCTTGCTCCAATTAGAATCGCGAAACCTCCTAAGCACGCTTGGATATAATTTGCTACAACCTAAATGGTTGAATTTAGATACATAAATGATAATCATCAAAATTACTGAGAGCAATCTCTTCCGAAACGTCCAGTGTGTTTTATATTTTTCTACAAATTCTCTGTTTGTTTTGTTTCACTTCTCGAACACTGCTTTCCAATTAAAATAAGATGGTGCAACAATTCTTTACGAATATAATACATTCGATTCCATCTGTTAATTTCAGTAATTATTCCACTTATATGAACAGTTTGAAAGCCCAATCCAAGGCTATCAAATATACCTCTTTTGAATATTTCATGATTGAGTGAGGATTCCTCTTTATTTTTATACTGCTACAAGCTAGTGATCATCTCGTACCACGTATCATTCCCAGCGAAAGCGACGAAGATAAGTATTACGAATATTTGGTAGGTTGTCAATGTAACCAAGTGACATTTAATAATAATGTGTTGGCGGTTTGGAATGAGTGAATATTTCCTAATTCTCATTTTTTTGTTCTATTTGATTCAATAATTTCAACAACATTCACTCTGTATTTTCTTCTTCTTCAATATATGTCGCAGCTGAGTGATTCTCCGCATCTATGAGTAGCATTTAAGGGTAGTTAGTTTTGTCTCCGTAGGCAATAGATTGGGACGTTGTTTTGTGAAGTCATGCCATTGTCTCCGTAGACATGTCGTAATGTCTCGGAGGCATTTGTGAAAAATCCTGCAAGAACTTCCTCATCGTTCCATGCTGAGTATGCTGGATGTCGACGCTTTGGGTTCTTTAGAGAAGACGACCTTGTATGGTCTTCGTGGATGTGCGTGTACTTGCTCAAGTGTTAGGGTCGACCTACAGTCCAGTGGATTCACATCTAGGCGGAATTAGGTCAGCTTCCTAAAGCAGCATTTTGTTATTGATTTCCCTGACTATTGCGCTCCTTCTTTTCTTCCTATCAACATCACATCAGTTTGAGGTATCGATCCGACGCTGATAACACTATTTTGATGTACGTTTCCTGCGATGCAAATATCATAGCAGGATGCACAGTGTGGCTCATTAATGTCCAATTAGGAACGGAAGGCTAGATGTTTGTCGCCAAAGATTCCGTATTTCTCCAGTCATTCGTGCTATGAAATGTTGCATTGAGTTGAACAACATCTTTTTGTGTTTCATACATTGCGAAATCTAAAAGTTAATATTCCTGGATTTCGCTTAATAAGGGTGCAAAATCCCTAAAACGGCTTCACCTCTCTCACCTCTCCTTCGACGAAAATTGTTACTGCAGTAGTTTTCCACGAAAAATGCAAAAATCTGAAGAAAATTCAGTCAAAATTGAATTTTCCGTGGCAGTAGCCCCAGCTTGGTCGCATCTCACGATGGACGTCTACAAGACGGTCTTCAGGAAACGTGTTCGGATCCTCTTTAGGAGGGTGAAGACTGCTATGACATCGACGGGCATGTTCACTTTGTCCTGCACACTCAACCGCCTGACTTACATCAAGTATTCGGTTATCCTCTTCTACAGATTTTGGACAACAATCGATTAGCCCCGATTCTACGTTGTGCACTCCCGTTGCGGTGGATACTGGCTAACTCCCGGACCAAGAAATTCCTTGTACTTGCCAGAGACGCGGATAATACGACTCTGGATAATCCCTCATACCGGTCCGGGCAGAAGCCTGCAATCAGGTGACTTCAAGTCCGAAGGAGACTATTTCGAGCTCCCTGTAACAAATAAGCTCCCTCTGTTAACTCCGGGAGGACGCAAGAAAACCTGTGGAACTAGAGACGAGCAACCTGCCCATTTGTTATAAAAATTAAACGCTCGACACAGAAGAAAGAAAAATTCACTTGACTCTGGAAGAAAACCGATTCCTCTCCACTACTGTCGCATTTTCCTAGTACAGTTCTTTTCCAAGCGTTTCGGTAGCTTAAATAACTCATACAACCCCTGTTCTCTATGCACAGCAGCGCCTAGAGTACCGGGGTCTCATGAGTTATCTGAGCTACCGAAACGGTTGGAAAAGAACTGTGCTAGGAAAATGCGACAGTAGAGGAGAGGAATCGGCGTTCTCGTCACGAGTATGTCAGTACATATTTGTTCTTTCAAACTGGCGCCACGAACTGACTCGGACGTTTACGAATGAGGAGATGAGAATCAACTTAAGTTTTGACTATCTTCGTCGCTCACGTTCCAATATAAAGCTACAATGAAGGCAAAGACGAAACGATCTATACAGACCCAGCGAATATTAAAGAGAAGATCATACCACCTACAGAGCCACTGTTGGTGATTTAAACGCCAAATAGTCCCAATAGAACACCTAAGAAACTTCACTTCTGGACCTGGTCTGCAAGTGTAGAATGAGCAGGGAGAGACGCTTTCCAAATTTATCATGCAGGGTAATCATCACTCAGCGGAGCTTGCTCTTCCAGAAAAACTTCGCTCTGAGCTGGAATTGGAGGGTACCGTAATGAAATTGACAACATCACCGTCATCAAGAGATTTTTCCTGAATAATGTCACTGTTGCTATGTAATCGAGGGAGATTTTCCTTTGCATGGAAAAGAAAGAAAGCTGCAAAGATCAGAAAGCAAAAATGTACAATCATCAATGTCTGCAGCCAATTCGCTTTGCTAGCGGACTTTTGGGAAGATATCGCAATAGACATGAGCGACGGCGAATACGATAGACTCGTAAAACATCTTCAGGACTGTGCGAAGAAAAAGGATAGTTTCAAAACCAACAAGAGAAGCCGGAAAAGTTTACAGCTAAGACCAGCGTAGAGCCACACGAACGGCGCGCAACCACAAATTCAGATTCGAGCTCGCGAGGCTCTACAGAAAAGCGATAGGAGAAGACATCAAAAAGAAAAGGGCTGCGGAAGGTTGAAGCACCAGAGTCAAGAAAGAATACTCGCTACGCCTTGTCAAGGTTTCACTAATCAAAACAAAAATGACAACGTTGCAGAACTCATATGGAACAGTAACAGCATCGAGGAAAGGGATGAATTTTATTCACGACTCTCACTCCCGTATCTTCGACAGCCTCATCTATCTCCTAGCCATCTGACGGAACGTGAACACCCAAATATCCCAAAGTCTGACGTGCACGTCCGTGAAGAATCTTCCTTCTTCCGGGATCAAGCCTGAACATCTCAAGAAACTGTTCCCCGTCCTTCACAATTCCCACTCATTGTCTTTTTAGAAGTTCTTCACAAAAGTAATCTCAAGTAGGGTTGAAGGAACACACGTAAAACAGCCAGCAAGGTTTCGAAAAAGCTTCAGTACGATTAACCACCGTTCCGAAACTTATAGAAATATAGCTACGGTACAATACGCCACTGTGGGTCACCTTCCTCGACTTGAAGAAAGCCTTCGACTCAATTCAGGCGGTCTTGGAAAACTTGGACAACCAAGGAATTCTTATTCCAAACAAAAGAACACTTTGCAATTATATAAAAAAGCAATACCAAAGTTCAAAATTCCTAATAACATCATTATCGACGTAAAGACAGTTTTGGCAGTGTGGCATAATCTCATCCAGAATTTTTAGTGCCACTCTCGGAAACGTAATGCAAGAAAGAGATAACATGGGAGTGAAAGCTGACGGCGGACAGTCACACTACCTTAATTTTACCGATTTCGCCGTTCTGATAACATCAGGCATCAGTCAGGTAGAATTTATTCTGATCGATTTTGATGAGACGTGTAGAAAGATTGGTCTCCAGCTAAACTCGGAGGAGACGATGTTCATGAAGAAAGTATATGTTTCTAGTACCCCCACACGATCAGTGGAATAAACAGCCAACGGTTAACGTGTTAATCAGTTTTATCTATTTTGCATTTGCTTCAGCTTGCGGAAATAATGTTAGAAACGGAAATGAAGGGAAAAAAATGTGACATATTTTTTCACGCGAGTGCTTTAGCAGGAGAAACTACGATTGGAATTACGTACTTGGCTCAAGGAGGGCTAATTATAATAGAATGAGTGGTCGTTCAAGGTGTCTCATAAAAGAAACGAAAGCCTTGAAGAGAAGAAACATATATGACTCACTTGACTGAAACGGCGTTCAGATGTCACTGCATTACGCGGCTACTCGCATCCATCTTCGCCGGGGTATGGTCAGCGCACATCATGATAGGGCTAATTGCGGATAGGTAGACTTGTAGCTTGACATCGTTGGCGATGGGGGTCGACCACAGACACTTAGTCAATGAGTTAAATCCCAAGTTAGTTTTAGCACATCTTTGTTGAATATCTCTCTCTCTCTCTCGTAGCTGTCATCGTTTTTCAGCAGTGTCCGAATAACAGAATTTATGCACGATTTCATTGGGTTGTCCGTCCGTCCTAATTCCTGTTTAGGGTCTCGAAGAGAGTCACAGCTGCTCACACTTATCAGTACGCAAACGTAGCCCATAAGCTGCAGTTAGCTTCGACAATATTGTACACGAGATCGGTCAAGGGGTGTACTGGTGGTACAGACGTAGTCATATGCTGTAGCTCATTTTGAAACGAGGTTCACAACATGTTGCCACTCCGCTTTGCCAGAGGCAAATATAACCGGCAAATACGATCGTCGACATTCTCGAGATCGACCATGGGGAGTGCTGATGGTGCTGAAACGACATTAGAAAGGACACTGCCCATCTCCTCTTCATATGATGTCATGGACGGCAAAGTTGAACAGAAACGATCCCGCCATGACGCCTTGTTTCACCCCAGTTTCCACTTCGAATGGCGGAGTACATCACGCGGATGTTCAAATCGCAGCAGTTGTTTTATCCATATAGCTGATTAAGCGCATAAATTTTCCTGAAATTCCATTAGCTCAAAACGCGTTGAGAGCGTTGAGAGGACGGCCTCAATGATAAGAGTCGAAGAAGGCTTTGAAGTTCAAAAAAGCTGAAGCTCAGAATACTGCTGCCAAACTTCGATCTCTCTCCTGATAATGAAGAAATGATCAATTGTCGATGGTGTGGAGGTGGAAGCCGGTGGTGATAAGGTGATAGCATGTCTTCACAAGTCAGCCAGTCGTCAATTAGTATTGAACGAATGATCTTCAAATTCTGGTAATTCCATCGTTTCCGCCGGGTTTTTCATTCTTCATTTTTTGATCGCAGATTAGAACCCCCCACTCCGTCGGTGATTCTCCGGTGACCGCTGTGTATGTCGATCGTTGGACGTACACGAAGTCAGCGACAGATGGTGTTTGCGTTTCAGCTGTCAAAATTGTTGAAGCAAGGTCGTGAAATGATTATTCCAAATGGACAGGGTTGCCACTCTGACAGCGTCTTTGTTGGATTGTTGCTGAAGAAAGGTAAACACCCCTTCATCTTGCCGCTATACCGCCTCTGGATAGAATATTGGATAAAAGGCACTCCTAGAGATTTTTGTCCTCCCACGCCTATTCAAACCCCTTCGCTCTTGACGTCATTTTATTCCCACGAACACGTTTCAGCTAACGACGCAACATACTTCTTTTACCGTTCTTCTGGATGGAGTCACCGGCAGCGACACCTGCAGAATTGTACGCGGATCTTTTGTCCACATATTCAAAAGAGAACTTCTTCCTCGTTTAAAAAAAATTCTTTTGCAGCGTCCTGAAATGTACTCAGTGAAAAAGTCGGCGTCATCCACCCCCTTCTTGGCCTGTAATCTAATACTAACTGACGTCCGTTGGCGGATTTTCTTTCTACATTCATCATCTTTCAAACCTGTCAAGCAAAGCTTCTGTTGATACGGAACTCTACGACTACTACGACTAAGTATATGAAAAGCATTGTGTAGTACCAAAGCGTAAACCTTAAAAGCATTCATCCGACCGTTTTATTCTATGATCTTTGAGAAATACAACTAAAACCTTAGGAGATTTAGGAGGTTGAAGTGACTTCCATAAGAATCTCCTTGATGGCAGAACCCGGAAAATTTTGTTTGAAAGCGTTGTTTATTCGAATCGTTGTTTACCTTAGTTTTAGTTGATTAAAGCATCCCCGTTCATCAAAGACAACAACTAATTCACACCGTTTCAGTACTTCGACTAATTCTTTTCTGTTACAGATGAAACGCCTTGAACTACCAGGGGCTACGTCTTTTGGGGCACTCTCCTTAGTGATTGCTAATCCAAACTGTGTACATGTTGACGGTCGTACGATGTGTGCGAAAGACCATAAGACCATGTCGACATTTGGGAAGATGCAAACTCAGCTGAACCACTGGATATGATAGGAATGATGGCCGAAGGAATTTTCTGACATTGATGATAACTGCTCATGTGATCTCAAGCGTTTTAGCTCTGTGTAATCAATCAACACAACAAAGCGTCAAGTGTTTTGGATATTTCACCATGAGTAGGTTAGGTAGAGTCCAAATGTGACATTAAAAATGCATCGTGATATACCATCTACAATCTGAATCTGAGCAACGTTTTACCAATTTCGTTGCTTTTAGCTTCCAACCGCCTTTCTTGTTTCGCTGCCACCAGCTTTTATAGTCGGGTCAAAACGATCAGAGGCTGTGTTCAGCTGGATAGCTGGCTTCTATCGATGCGGAGCGGTGGAGCTCTGAGTTGGAATCAAGATAAGACCACATCTAGCCCCTCTTTCATAGTAACAAAGAGTGGTGCCAGCAAGAGTCACTCCCACTCCTCGATCCCAATCGCCGCCTAGAGTGCAGGAGCTCACACAACTGCAATGAGCTTCAGGTCCCTTGGACCCGACTACAGCAACGTTGCTCTTCCTATAAATCAGTAGATATGTATTGATTCTAATGTGTTTATTGAGACGACATTATCATTCTACTAATGTGTTGTCATATAATTTTGTTCATTTTCTTGGGCTTTATTCGAAATGAGGCTTTCAAAGAACGTAACACTCAGACACTTGAGTGTAAACTCTCATCAACAACTTATTACGTAAATCCGTTTTTGGGGAGACTCACTTTTTTTTGAAACAATAAACACTGCAAAATTGGCCCAACTTTTCCTTGAAAAAACCAACAAGGAAGTTTTGCAAGGATTATCATCAATGGAAAATTTCTCGCGCATAATTCCGGAAATTGAACAAAGACCGGCGCCAGCGGAAGCTGGATGGAACAACGTCAGGAGAAAATTTATGTGCATAAGAACTTCCCAATCGTGTTCTCGAGAGGCTAATTCTGTCGCGTTACCAACATGAAAACTTAATAACTCGTTATTTTTTCAGGTCTGAACACTGATTCAGACCTGGAAAAATAACTACTGATCTTCAAGTTTTACTTGCCTTGAGTAAAACAGCATTTCATTTCTTCCACTTCCGGTGTTTCACATCTGAAAAAATGTGCGCAATCTTTCGGAATTATCGCAATTCAGAGTATCCGTACAATTTTTTGTACCAACCCCCTAATAATGATAACACGTGTAAGTGAATGTATGAATATATTTGCACTTTAAATTTAAATTTGAATTTTATCTCACATTTCAGAGGAATCATCGACATCAGCTTAAGTGGCGAAAGTGAGGCCCTTTAACTGATGAATAGTAGCGTCAGCGAAAGATGACAACTTTTGAAATTCAGCCCAATTACGCCTCCACAAGGAACATCGCCGTTGCCCAAAAGTATTAATGTAGCTGAGGGATGTATTAGATGTTGGTGCCCTCCACGTGTCATCCGGCTGTACGCCATATATACATCCACGTAAAAGTCTTACTTCTGGCATACCACAGGCCAAAAAACGTCGCACAACTCCCCAGACAGCTTTCGTTCTGTGGATTCTACCCTCGTCATCATTGTCATTTCGTCTATGGACGGTGCTGCACGACTCTCCGATCCGTACAAGGGGCGAACTGCAGAAAAGTAGACTCGCAGCTTGCCTTCACTGATAAGGGAAGACCACAGGCACTGTCAGCAGCGGAATTTTGAGGTAGCTTTATCGCATTTTAGCTGAAAATCTCTCGCCTAGCTTCCGTCATTTTTCAGCAAACAATCCAAACAACAGAACTCATCCACGGATTCAGGTTGACCGTTCATCCTAATTCTCGTTGGTGATCTTGAGGAGGGTCACAGCAGCTGCTTATCATGACGCAAACCTAGTCCATAAGCTGCAGCTAGCCTCAGCAGTATTGTCGGCGTAGTAGAGATCGCTCAAGGGGACAATAACGGGACCGTCACTGTCCATCATGTTATTCCAGTTACCACTTCGAACGATGCTCTACATCCTTGTATACGAAGTGTAGCAGTTGGTCGCCGATTCATCACGGACCCGGAAGGCGAGCGTGCTTTCCTGGCCCGATGTGAAGGATCGGAAGCCTTCGAAATCCAAAAATGCTAACTGTACTGGCTTCGAGTACCACACTTCGATCATTCTCCTGACGATGAAAACTTGACAATCGTAAATCGTCCAGGAAGAGAGCTGCTTACTCGTCGCGCTTTCCTTCTTCACAGTGTTGTATGGGCTGGTCCAGGATAATTCATCCCGAGACTTTCTACATAACACGCGGTAATGATGCTCCTCAATAGTTCTTTGGATTTGTGACGGATAACTTCCTATGGATATCAATTATGATAGCGTGTCTCCACGAGTCACGTAACCTTTCACCGGTCCATATTGAGCAGACGATCTTTGTCAGTTCACGCACTTCAGACGGAGGAGGAAATTTAAGCATTTCTGCGCTATTTCCGTCAAAATTTCACATTGCTGCGTTAATTCCGCCATCTCCAACAGCCTTTCTATTTTTCATATTCTGGATAAAAGTTAGTTAAAAGTTTCTGGCGTTGATCAATCCGCTTGGGATGCGCCCCCACGTTCACTTCAAATCAGAATCGTTTGAGGTTTACGAACGTGAAAGGCCTATACAACGACTTACAGTGGCTAGCCAATGTGTCAAGTCAGCGTTTTTATCCTCCTCTGGTACCAATTAATCGACCCCGGTAGAATGAAAGGCTTCGTGAGCACTAGAGCGGATTCGAACCTCCGATCGATCGTGCAGGAAGCGGAACCTCTAACCGCTACACCCGCCCCTCATATATATTTTGGAAATATTTTGGGTACAGGCCAGAGTCTCCTTTTCTTTCATTAGTTCCTCGCTGACCATGTATTTCGGTCTCTGGGCGTGCAGATCAGGAGCTGATGGCGCTTGGCGGTTAAGCAAGGTGCTGAAGAGATTCCTCTAATTTGGTTGGCTTGCCTTGCCAACAGTGACTCCATTAGCAGTGTTGAGTACTGGCGAACATCTTTTCATTTTGCCACTCCACTGCCTTAGTAAACCGTATGTATTTCTTCGCCTTTTTGTCCTACCATGGCTTTTCAAACCTCTTGGCTCCTTATGTACATACGTTTTCGCGATGATGCTGCAGCTGACTACGCAGGTTGCTTCTCAGACTCTTCGCTTGGTTGAAATCACTAGTGCTGGGGGCGGCACATACAAAACTATACTTGGATCTTGCCTGAGCAGATGCAGAAACAAGCTCTTTTCTCGTCTCTTTTGCTGCGTCTCGAATACATTTTGTGAGTGAATCGTAAAGTTTCTTCATGAATGCAATTACGCAAAAACGCAATTACAATTCCTTTCGAAAAAAAAAAAGACGAGAAGTGCAGCAAGAAAATTTTCAATTTCAGAATCATTGGAAATATCGCGGACAAAAAGTTTGGGAATTTTTCAGTTCTTGTATTGTTTACATTACTTCTGCTTTCTCTTGTTGCTCTTTTACCATGTTCAACACTTTCTTAACAAATTTCCTTGTTTTAGATATTGGTAGAAAGCAAGAAATTCCTCTAAAATATGTAAGAGCTCACTATCAAAGCCGTTTTTTTGTCTGCAAAGAAGAGAAAAGTTGGTGTGCGTCTTAATTTTCATTCAAGCGTTCCTCTTACAATTCGTTGGAGTTTCGAAAAGCATTCCGCATCGTTATCTAAGAGATTCCTAGTAGTGGTCGACAAAAGAAAACTACTGAAAGAATTGAAAGGAAACTTCTTAGAGAAGATTATATGCTGCGGAAAATGTTGCTTTCAGGATGGGTAGGGTGATGGGATGATGAGGAAGAGTAGCATTTGCGAAAGCCGCGCTTGCGTTGATTCATTCAAAGCGGGAATTTGATTTTTAGGATTGGATCTAGTGTTGACTGGTTGTCCAGTATAATTTTGTCTATATCGATATATATATATATATATATATATATATATACATATATATTATAGTCAGCAATTATTACGAGTTGCAGTGGTATCGATATATAGATCGATACCACTGCAACTCGTAATAATTGCTGACTCACAGAGTAATGACAGCGCAAAGAAAATTAACCTCGAACATATGTAAAAGATTAGTAGCGGTTGAATAGCTTTGTGAATCAATTTGGCACATGTAGTGTGGAAGCATGGAACCTTCGAAGAGGTGTATAGCTGCTTTACTTCGAAAGGAGCAGGCTTCCGGCACGTAGTAATACTTTTCTCTAAGGAGTCGGTAGAAGAGAAATATCTTCAATATCCAAGTAATATCTTTCCGGGTGAGTGTAGCGCAGTCGATAAGAGGCCCTGCTGTCGGCACGATCGATCGGAGGTTCGAGACCCCCCTAGTGCTCACCAAGCCTTTCATCCTCCCGGGGTCGATAAATTGGCACTAGACCTGTCTGGGAGGATGAAGACGCTGACTCGACACATCGGCTAGCCACCGCAAGTCATTGTGAGAGCCAGATACACGTTCGTAAACCTCGAACGATTCTGAGTTAAAATGAACGTGGTGGCGCATCCCAAGGGGATTGATCAACGCCAGAGACTTTATACTTTTATCCTTTATAGATCTTTCTTAAGTTTATGAAATACGAGTTGAGATCAGATAATGCCGCAAATCTTGAAAACACATTTACATCCTGTGATCTTATGGAAACACAACAGATACTTGATTGAGGTTGTGATGTTCATAAGGAGTCGCTCATTTGCTGTATTTTCATTACACTATACATTTGAGCGGGAAAAATGTAAACAGAAAACTGAATGCATCTCTTCTAATTACGAACTCATTAGGCATGTTGATGATGTCTTGCATGATGTCTCTAAAAACATGACATGTGCATTGATAAACAAACTCCGCTCACTAGGTGGAAATCTGGACACGTTCTACATCAACAGTAAATGTTTAAAGGCGTCACCCCACGAATTTGAGGTGGTGCAGATTTCAGGTGGAGTATTCTTATAAGAGATAGTAGATTATGGAGAGGAGGGCGATTCCGTCCATTTCTTCCTAATTGCCGTAAAAACCGGTCTGAAAGACGCCGCCCAAGGCTGGTGCGCTTCCCTCGAGCTCCTCGTACAAAATAGTGCGCCAGAACGCCCGTAGCCGTATCTTCCGGCCCGTTTTTTACGGCAATTAGGAAGAAATGGACGGAATCACTCCCCTCTCCATAATCTACTATCTCTTATAATAATACACCACCTGAAATCTGCACCACCTCAGATTCGTGGGGTGATGCCTTTAATCACTGAAACTACGAGATGTCGAAATCCGTATAAAATGAGAAGAAAAAACACCGGGTTTTCACTTCCACAATGAGAAATGAAATTTTCTAAATGGAGAGATGTTGCGAATCCTTGGCCACAAATTAAAGAAGCCAGGAAAAACGTAGTAAACATAATGATAACAATGATTTTCTGCAATTTATATTAATTATAAAAATTAATATTAATCCAAGGGTCGGGTGGATGTAGCGCAGCCGGTAAGAGGTTCAGCTGCACGCTCAATGGTTCGGAACCGCGCTGGAACAAACCAAGTCTTCTGTACTTTTAAGGTCGATAAAATAGATAAATAGGTACCAGAGTTGCCTGGTAAAATAGAAACTCCGACTTGGTAACGTTTCACATTAAAACATCACTAATTTACGAACACACATGTAAAAATGATATGATGTATGTGTATAGTTGGGTCAAAACGACATGAAGTACGGACAGTTGCGCAAAGCGGCTGTGCTCGAAGCGGCGCATTAGAGCGTAGCCGCTCGCGATCGTGTAAGGATCCTCGCTACCACCACCCATCTCTGCAGTTCGCCATGCTCCGACCTTGATTCCAACCGCTGCCTCCACCGCCGGGCTTCGAGCGCAGCCGCTTGCGCAGTTGTCCGGTTCATGTCGTTTCGACCCAACTATAGAAACAATTTTCCGCTCAGAAAAACGAATCCTTCTGAACAAAAAGCGAATAAGTCGATCATAGAATGAAAATGAGCTTTTTTGTGATTATTTGCTTTCGCAGCGGAGGCAGGTTGAAAACGCTAACCAGATGTTTTAATAGCTGGCGTAGCAGAAGGAGATAGAAAAAATGGAAATGTTGAGGTTTCTTAAAGGTGGAGCGAGTTAGTGTATGTAAGGATAAAACCGCTAGAACATGAAGCAAAAACAACCATGGGTAAGTGTTACAGGGCGGTTTAGCTTGCCATAGAGGAGAAAAGTTGAAAATTCTGAACTCCGAAATCTGCTCCGCAGTTTTTTGCCCAGAAAAGGAAGTTATGGATAAAAGCTCCAACGTCGGATAAATATCGGTGGTAAATAATAAATAAGGTGCTAAATACCTGTATGCTACCAACGCAGCTTCGTTTAGGATTAGGATATAAGGTTCGTTGGCAATAAAGAATAAAAAAGGGATATGTTATCGCCCTCTAGAAACAATTGAGCATGCACGAGTACATCGAACATGAGCACTACTGTCTTCCTGATAGGAAGAACCAGTGGAGGGAGCTGAGGACGACAAAGGAAAAATCGCATCCCTCACTTTATCATTCAGAAGTGCATGCATACAATTAAATTCAATTGTTTCCATTTTTTATAGAGCGAAGTAGGTTTTGTCATCTCTGACACTTCGGTTAAGCGCTCTCCTATTATCATGTATAAATACTAAGTAGTCGGAGCATTGGAAAAAGAATAAGTCACTAGGGTATCACTTAAGGCCTCAGCCGAAACTTCAACCACAGAAATAATTCAGCAGAGAAGGGTGTTTCAAACTTTCCTCTCACTCCTAGCTTTTTGAGAATGACAGCGCACCGTAGTGGAACCACAGTGAAGTAATAGTCAAAAGTCAAAATTTTCGCTCAGCACAGCTAATTCTCAAAGGTTTCTGAAACGCTCGCATCCACTGCAAGATGAGAAGAGAAAACTAGATGAAAAAATAATGAGAATTTCGATGGAAACGAGTTTTTAGTCACACGACAGGAAGCAGAATTCGGAAAACTGACTCACGTAGTAGAGTCGTCGTTGGGCAGCGGCAGCGGTGAGCGCGGCGGTGAGCAACACAGTGAGCAGCAGCTGCAGCGGACGGCACGACATCAGGAACTGTTTGCTGTCAGACCAGTTCGAAAAGAGTGCCAAGTTGGACTCCGCCCTTTGCGATAGAGGAAGCTTATACGTGTGTCGCCTATGGGCGTGGCCGTTTCTACAGTACGCCTATGAAGGCAAACCTTTTTTGTTGAATTGAGCGTTGAGAGAAATTTGTGATTCCAAATCAGTAGGAATTTATAGAGTAAACACAACTACGTGTTGACGTAGTACTAGGGTTTGACAATTCCAAGGACGATAAAGTCCTTCGTTTTTTTGGGATCGATAAATTGGCAAAAGATTTGTTTGGAAATTAACAACACTGTTTTTATGTATTATTTTGTAATAATCTGATCTAGTTGCATTAATGAAAAACTATTTTAAATGGGACCATTTATCATTAGATTATCGTCCATTTATTACCAGATTAGTGCAACCATGAGGGATTTTGTAAACCATGATGAGAGCAATCCCCTTTCATCTTAGGGACAAAGGCTCAAAATCAAGTCTATTTTCAAGTAAAGAATATGTGTTGTTGCGTAATCAAACCACGGATCCCCCTTATTAGATGGATCACAGCCGGTTAGTCGCGAGGCTAAGTGGCGCGTACCCAGGTGCCAGACTAATCGCGGACCAAATCCGACTTTGTACCCGCCCTAAGACCCTGCTGGATTCAGGGGATGAACTCCCTGTTTCTGCAGTGCCAGGATGGTCTCTTAATACTATTACTACTACTACTATCCTGCACGTCGGTCCAGGCTAAAAGCCTACAATCAAATGACTGCGAGGTGCAAGGGAGGTTTGGAGTCGCATCCAACAAATAAGCTCCAGCTGTCCACTCCAGGAGAGCGCAACGCTCTCTCGAAACTCATGAGACTAGAAGGTTGCAACTTGCCCATGGGTTTTAAATTTTCATGCAAAACACTGTGATAGAAAAGAGTCTCTTGATTCCGGAGGAAGGCCTGGTAGGGTAGCGCCAGGAAAGACGGGGTTGCAGGAGTGATGCAGGCTACCGAAACGGAAAAGGACTAGGATGACGATCTGTACTTACAACGCCCGTACGTTTGTATCAGATGCGGCCATTGAAGATCTGATGATGCAAGCTAGGAAGATTAAGTACGACGTCATCGGACTGACCGAGACAAGACGACGCTACCCAGTTAGCGCTGTGTATGACACTGGAGAAGAACAGTTTTAGGGACATGCGACAGTAAAGTAGTTGGTGGAATTGGTCCTCGTCGACACGAATATGGGAATGAACATCGATTCTTTCGAGAAAAAAAAAACTTACAACTCGAACCGGACATTTACGGATGAGAAAAAGTGGTTCAAGGCTAGCTTTGAAAATCTTCGTCGCTTACGCTCCAACATCAAGCTACGAAGAAGTCGAAGTTTTTATATGGACCTGGAGAAGTTGTACAGAAAAGATCATATTTTCTACAAGGTTATAAATGGTGGTTTCAATGCCTAAACTGGCCCCAGAAAAACGTCCCAAGAACTTCGCATCAAAACCCACGGCCTTCAATGGAATGAGCAGAGAGAGAGGCTTTCTGAGTTTATCATGACGACCAAGACCATCCATGGGAGCTCACAATTCCACAATCCCTCCTCTCTACGCTGGATGTGGGAATCACCCGATGGAGGGTATCATAACGAAATTGACCACATCATCGTGAAAGCTCACAGTGCAAAGTGAAAGCTCACAGTGCTGTGAAGCTCACAGTGCAAAGTTCCAGAACTATCATTAACTAGGACCCCTTCCCACCGCTTACCGGATTTTGCGAAGCTATTCTAATGAACAACATCGACGATGAATATGACCGAGCCGTGGAACATCTCCATTACCGTACGAATAAGAGTTATGGTAAGCAGGGAGGTAGAAGGAAACCACCAAGAGACGCTAGCCTCCGGAAATTCTAGAGCTTATACGTCAGCGTAGAGCAGCATGAGAAAAGAAAGAACAAAGGACGCGCGCCTAAGCTCGCAAGGTTTCGCAGAGAGGCTATAAAAAAAGATATTAAAGAGAGAAAAGCAGTAGAGTTGGCTGAAGCTGCAAATGCGGGAAAGAGCATTCTCTTCCACCCGTCGGAACTTCCCAAATCGCAAAACAACAACGACTGCTCTCCGGACCCGAGATGGAACAACTACAACATCGAGAAGGGGGATGGAGAAGGTCGTTTACGACTTCTACTCGGATCTCTTCGACAGCCACGTCCACTTGCCTCCTCACCATCTGAGGGAAGATGTACATGTCATTCCAAAGGTTATCCCTTCCGAAGTCCGACATGCCATCATGTCGGTGAAGAACCTTGCTTCACCCGGTCGACAGAATCAAGCCTGAACATCTGAAGTACCTACAGCCAGAACTCATCAACACGCTGGCGAGGCTCTTCACTCGTCATCTGTCAGAATGCAGGGTACCTAAACAATGGGAAGCCAGCAGTATCGTGCTGTTGTATAGGAAGGGAGACCTGCAAGACATCGGCAACCATCGCCCAATTTGCTTACTGTCTGTCATCTACAAGCTCTTCACAAGAGTAATCCTAAATAGAAGAGAAAGAATCTTAGATGAAGGACAACCACGCGAGCAAGCAAAGTTCCGAAAAGGGTTGACGACTGACCAAATACGCCCCGTTTCAAAACTTGTACAAGTAACGCGAGAGTACAAAATGCCACTGTGTCTCATTTTCATCGACTTGAAGAAAGCCCTCGATACAGTTGAAACCGAAGCGGAAAACGAGACCTTGGACAACGAAAGCGTCCCTAGTTCACACACACATGATGATATTTCGTGAGTTGTATAGCAACTTCACGACCAAAATTTCCCAATTCTACAATGATGTCATAATCGACGTGAAAAGAGAAGTTTATCAAGGTGAGACAATTGCACCCAAAATGTTCAGTGCCACTCTCGAGAACACGATGCGAGGATTGAAATGGGATAACATGAGAGTGAAAGTTGACAGTTGGCATTTACACCATTTTCGTTTCGCTGATGGCATCGTTTTGATAACATCTAGCATCAATCATGCGGAACGGATGCTGAACGAATTTGATGAAACGAGTAAAAAGATCGGTTTTTAACCTAGACAGGACGAGATTCAAAATTAACTCCTACGTCATCGATCGAAAATCAAAGTCGCTGCCGCATTTGCCAAGGAAAGCAAAATTAGGTGGGCCGGACACGTGATGCGTTCCAACGACAATCGTTGGACCAGGGCCATAAGCGACTGGTTACCATGGGACATTAAAGGCATCACCCCACGAATCTGAGGTGGTGCAGATTTCAGGTGGAGTATTCGTGTACGGGATGGGAGACTACGGAGAGGGAGGTGATTCCATCCATTTCTTGCTAATTGCCGTAAAAAAACGGCCCGGAAGATGCAGCGCAGCACGAGACTGGCGCGCTCCAATCGAACCTCTTGTACAAAATGGTGCGCCAAAACGAATGAAGCCGTATCTTCCGGGCCGTTTTTTACGGCAATTAGGAAGAAATGGACGGAATCACCTCCCTCCCCGTAGTCTCCCATCCTACTCCACCTGAAATCTGCACCACCTCAGATTCGTGGGGTGATGCCTTTAAACGCACCGCAGGAAATCCGCTAACGCGATGGTCAGACCTCTTCACGAAGTCCTTGAAAGAAAAATACGACCCTCTTTGACTAGGCGAGAAAAGATGCCACTGGACAACACTTGCGCGCCATCGGAAGTATTACTGGTGCCCGTTCGACCAAATCGATGAATAACGAAGACACAGGTGATACAGGTGATACAGGTGCGTAATCAAATGCGGAAGACTTGATAATGAGCTTTCGCAACAAGAAATAGAAGTAAACCCGACAGTAAATGTTCAGGATTTGTTCGATCATAGGTTCTAGAAGGTTACACTAGAGCGGAAAGATCACTGGTCACAAGACATTTAAACATATCAAACGTTTCTACCATCGCTTGCGAAGCACTCATGTCATAGTGGTAATCGAAAGTACGGTTAGCTGTTGCAAAAAGGATCTAAATCTTTAATATGTTAGGAACTCTTGCGAAGAAAAAGCTTAATTTGTGATGTTTTCTTTTGCAGTTTCTAGCAGCATACGCGTATTAGCTTGGTAATAAGTGGGATAGTCGGTTTTCATTTTCAGGTTGTCCCATAAGCTTCACTCAGTTTCGGTCCTCAACATTTTAATTCACTACCACCAGAATTCTGTGCTAAAAGAATCAACAGTCTATGACATTGATGTACAAGGACTACTGATTATTTTGCTGACTATACTGTTGAGCTCAGTATCGTTTTTATTCATTCCTTTCCCCCGCAGTAGTCTTCCAGAATGTTCATAAGTTTTGTGAGTGACGTTGACGAGTCGATGTGATTCTATTCAGCTGGGTTCTTAGTTAATTCATTAGTGCTACGAACACATAAACCCATTCAGTTGGTAGTCTCACTCAAGTGCCACTTACATCCTTCCTAACAATATAAACGACCAATGGTTCCTGAGTTTCCGTGGGTATTCCGCTGTGGCATCAAGGTAAGATGCTTTCTCTGTTGCGTAACAGAAAAGAACTGCCGAGTTGAATGGGTGATCACAAAAATCTTGGTTTGTTCAGCTTCAATGACTTGGTGCAAATGCTGCCAACGCCAATCTCGTTCTGTGATCAGCAATGTTTAATTCCTTGAACATCATCTTTATTTCAATGAAACCTCATAAAACACGAACGATGTTATCCGAGAAGCAAAAGCGAAATTTTCATCAACACACATGCCCCATTCTTCCAAGAAAGTAATTTTGTTTTACGCTATAAGGCATTAGAAACGTACGAGCTATATAACCTGCACTGTTATGAGAAAAGATTCTCAGACATTGCAAAATGGTGCTGCAGTCCTGCGCATCGCGAAAATCCACAACTTGAAAGGTGAAGTCTCCGATGGAGCATGTAAACTTGGGAGACACCTATCTGTTTCGTCATGCCGAACTACAGTACATTATCGAGTGAACTTCAACAAGCCGCCACGTCTGAACTTCTGGGATATCCCTGTGGGTCGTTCCGTTTGCTGTGCTGTACAAAACACGCATCACAGATAGCATCCGTCATCAACACTGGAAGTTACGCCAAATACTGCGGCCATGCTGATGAAAATAAAGTAAGTGGCTGTGCAATAGCTGTTAGGATAGCTTATAACAACCTAGTCGAGGAATTTGTCTAAACGTCGCCGAGATGTGCCTTTGTACGACTGCGAGATCGCAGAAGATGCAGTCTCTAAATCGTTAGTGCCCATGTACCTACGGAAACCACTGAGGACAACGATAAGGACGCCTGCTATGATGAACTTAATGCGTTGATGTCTAAAATACCCACAGGTGGTCATTGCTAGGATGTGCTAGAAAAATGGTATTATCCAGCGCACTTCGGATAGCGGTGACCACCTGGTCGACTTATGCGAACAGACGGACCTTATCAACGCTTCCACGTTTAAGAGGAATTCACGCTATCAGCTCACGTGGCTCACGAGGTCAACTCTTCTAACGCTTGAAGGGCAGCGCAAGCTAAAGTTTGAGACGTAAACGTAGTCGAGCTAAAGTTTGAGAATTTTCAAACTTTAGCTCGACTACGTTCTTACGAGGAACATTCCTCAGTCAGATATCCGAAAATCTAGACCTTTTTGGGACGTCGCACTCGACTCTGATCCAGCTCTTCTCAGCTTCAAGTTATGGTTCAACAAGAGAAACCGAGGAGTTCCCCTTAAATAAAACAAAAAGGACTTCCTTTCCAAAACAGACACAGCAGGTCTAAAAGACGAAGAATGCAGAACGAAATTGCGCCAACGTGTGTCTACACATGGAGTACGGACCGGCAAGAAGCTCAGCGATGCGGATTCCTTCGCAAAGTGCATACAAGAAACTGGAAGGGAAATGCTCCCGGTTCTCTTGCGGCAAGAAAAAAGTTTGCATCTGTCTGTATAAGCGGCCCACAACAAAAAAAAAAAAGAAAAGCGTCTGATTAGGATGTTGCGTCGCCAGCTGCAAAAAGACCGCGAAAACGAATGGATTTCAGGAGCGAAGGAGTTTGAAAAGGTGTGGGAGGACAAGAAACTCTACTCTACTAGAAGAGTAAGGCACCAAGATGAAAAGATGTTCTCCAGTAATCAACACTGCCAATGGAGCAGCCTTTTTCCACATTGATCATCCGTCCAATATGGATCGAAGAAAGGATACCTGATTCGTGAGGGCATGCTATCGTAATTCCTCCCCACAAGAAGTTATCTGTCACGGACTCTAGAAGCATATCGAGGAATCTTTCTGCTCCGTGTTAAGTACAAGATTTAGGAGCAGATTATTATGGATAGACTTATTAAAGATTGCGACGAAACGACGCGCGACGAGCAAGCTGGCGTCCTTGCCTATCTACAATTGACTAGGTGTTCATCGTTGAGAGAGCAGCAGTATTCAAAGCCAGTGTAATTAATTGCGGACATTGAAGTCGCTTTCGACTGTTCTCATCGATACCATCTTCTCAACACGCTCTGCGCCGATGGAGTACCAGGAAAGGATGTTCGCCTACTTAATGTAATGATTCAACCAACAACTGCATTTCGAACCAGCCAGATCTACCGTTTGAAGTGGTAACTGAAGTAAGACAAGAGACAATGACAGGACCTTTCCTGTTCAACTTCGCTATCGATGACAGTCGACCAATGTCCTGCCAATATCATCCTAGCACCATGCGGACACCCCTTGATCGATCGATCTAAATTACGCCGACAGTGTTGTTATATTCGCGGAAAGCAGTACGAAAGTTCAACATGTTGTCAATCAAAGTTGGCTGCAGCCTATGGATTACGTCTACGCCCTGATAAATGCAAACAGATGTGGATCTCTTCGAGACCTCAAGCAGGAATCAGGGTGGACGGACCAACGATCGAACTAGTCGATGAGTTCTGTTTCCTAACCTGTATGCTGAAAAACGTCAGCCACGAGAAAGATATTCAGCACAAGCGCACTAAGGCCACTTGTGCAATTAGATCAATGAAATGTCTGTGGTGGACCCCATCACCAGCTAAGTGGAGTCTATCCGCAATTCGCCCCATCATGATGTGCGGATCGGAGACTTCGCCAGCACTGGCAACCGTGATGGAGAGTTTTGATTGCAGGGAAAGGGAGCTGTTTACAAGGCTGCTTGGCTACTTTTGCTCTAAGGTGTGCGAAGATGAAGATGTGTACGTAGAAATCGATGTGGTGTACAGGGATGACACGTGGAAGGTATCAACATCTTGCAGCACCATCGAAAGTAGCTACAGAAAATCATCTCCGTTTCTTTGCTCACATACTGGGGAGGACTGCAGATCGCCTTGTTCAACGAGTTCTGAGCAGTTTGTCGGGTTCAAGCAGCAAAAGGTCACGTGTCCGAAAATGGAAAATGAAGGTGGCAAAAGAAGACTTGAGGACACTCGGCGTACATAAACAGTTCAAACGAGACATAAGGTCTTGCAGGATATGGACTGATTCTGTGCAAGCTCGAATGGACTGATTCTGTGCAAGCTCTCGCAGAAAATCGAGGTTGGGGAGAGCTGTGTTCAAGGGCGGCACATCGCGCAAAGCTGTGGGTAATCGCGTCAGACAATGAAGTCAGCCCGCCAATTAAATCAAGTAGGTTACTATAAAGCAGCCATGAACAGCTTCGAAGACGCATTCAAGACAGAGGGTACCGTCATGTTGTACCCTCTTTCCGATGGCTTTGACAATCGGTGCTAGAAAGGCTGTATCCTCTGAGTACATTGACTGTAGCAACTGACCAATTCCCTCTCATATCACGCGTCATTGATGACACAACTCCCTCATTGAAAAATTCCATTGATTCAAACAAAGTCGCTAAGCTACGTGGAGCCTTCTTGAGAGGGTGAAAGAGGGCTACAAAGGTTCAAAACCAAGGTGGATTCAGAGCAGGGACTCCTTATTTCAACTGTGCCAGAACTGATGGAGTTCCTCAGAACATGCGAGAGTTGGGAAGTTAGTGACATAGCGTCCTTATCAGCATGAGTGGGCCAATTGAACCTTTTGGAAAACTAGAGACCCAAATAGGACGCCTCTAATTATGTGCATCGTAGAATAGACAAGATGAATGATCTGACTCTCAAGCTCGACAACAGAAAATAAGAGGTTCGGGAAGCATTCATGAGTATGTGGGATGTAGTGAAGAAGACCATGAACATCCGGCTCCGAGCCCAGTCAACTGTACCATTCTTCTTTTTTGACCTACAATTAGAAATTGTTCTCGAGCAGGAGGAAAACGCAGCCAGCGTCATGGTGTGCTCAGCTAAAAGGATGGCTCCAGAAGTATTCGCTTCACGAATGTAAAGGAGGTATTTGAAGCTCAGTCCTATGTCAACGATCAAAGATCAGAACCGCTGCCGTAACTATTAAAGCTTACAAATGATACGTTTCAACGACAACCGTTGGGCGAGAGCCGTAATTAACTGCGTTATACATGATATCAAACGCGCTAGAGAAATGCTGTATCTAATGGTTAGACATCTTCACAGAGACCTTTAACAAAAAATATGGAGCTTTTTGTGCCCTTCGCGGAAGCAGAAAATACTGAGCAACCCTTGTGAGCGATCGTCACAGATGGAAGTGCCGCTGACGCCCGCTAGAGCGAATAGATGAACAACGGAAACCCAGGTAGCACATACTTTTAAGAATGTCTGACTTGTTTCTAGGTGGTCAAAGGCCTTCTCACAGTTGACGAAGGTTAAGATGAAATATAGTCTAGACAAGTCTCCATGAAACCCGGAACGGCATGGATTTGTTCAGTGCAGCTGGAGCTCTGACCGAATTTGGCGTGTTCCTAAATTTCTGCTTCATTTGGAGTCCTTTTCATGACTCTCAAAGCTTTTCTACGGCTGATGTTTGCATCAGCCAAATTGTGCTATGTATTTGGACCAAAAGTCAATAGTTCAAACGTTCTCTTGTCTTGAAACCTCGGCATTCTGTCTATACTTTTTGTAATTTTTTCATCTTTTTTCGTCGCTCATGTTCTTCGTAGCTGTTCTGTTGACTTACTGCATTATTGCTACCACTACTGTGTGTGCGTGTGTGTGTGTGCGTGTGTGTTTGCGTACGTGTGTGTGTGCGCGTGTGTGCGTGCGTACGTGTGTGTGTGCGTGAAATCTACAGCGGTGATGTGCCGAACCATCACCATGCACGTGATAGGCGAGCACTCTACCTTTTCACCATTGTCTAAAGATAAAGATGTCTAAAGATTGTGTATGTTGGCTTTGATAAAACAAGTTAGTTTCTCTCATATGTTAGTGAGAGTAAATAAACTTTTATGTGAATGTACACTCCCAAATTTGCAAACTTCCATGCTATGTAATAACGGAATGAAATGGGAGTCCCAACGCAGTAGAATGGGTAGAGTTCGTATATCTATTTCCCAGCATGTCTCCTGATGCTGCTAATATCCTTTCTTCAAAAGGAGGAAAAGCACGTGCAAACGGCTGATCAAATACAACACACAGTAGCCACCAGTTATGCCATCTGACGAAGAACGTCATTTTTGTCACTACGACAGTGATATTCACATCATTTCATGTTAGCACATCATTCTTTGCTAATAGTTGAGAACGGAGCAGACTCATACTTCGAATAATGTTTCAAATTGTGGAGGTTTCAGAGAAACATACAAATCAACAAAAAACAAATCAAGCTGGATTGCTCTCCTAATATAGAACTGATTGTTTAAGGAAAAACCATAAAATCTTTCATCTATACTTAAGTTTTCGGGCAAAAAAATGGATAAAGCTTTGATAAAAAAGCAATTCTAATTTTAGAAATGTCTGTGTCTTTAAAAATTACTGTTATTTTCTATTGAACGATGAAGGCGAGCGAAGCGAACACCAAAATAAATGAACCTGAAGTCCGGCTTCAGCCTGATGTTGTCAATAAATTAGATCCTTAGCTAACGTTTCTGTTCCGAGCGGCCTAATTCTAAGCGGCAGAGTACTAGTATATTTGTTAAGAACCACGAGGACAGATCTATTGGTGGAGATGTTGAATATCTACTGCAACCAGATGTTGCTTCTCCTGGTGACGCCAGAGAGAAGTTTTTCAGGCTGTATTAATATATATTTCTGGATCAGGGAGTTAGAAAGTTCTCTAGGATTCTAAGGTATGCTAATAAGGAGAAAACGAATATTCTAGCAGTATATCTTCTCAAAGGTATAATTTAAAATAATTTCTGATGTTATCCTAATGTAACACCTTTTTTTTAAACCTTAATGTTCTTTTTTTTTTCATTTTTGGGTAGAAATCCTCCATCTGTTCACGTTATTTCAAAGCATTTAGGCCAAGCTGTGAAGTGTTTTTTTTTTGCTTAACGGCGCTCCAGAAATGATTTTTAGATGACTTTTGCTCAGAAAGGATTTGCGCGAAAAACATATTGAATATAGAAAGATTTCGAAAGTTCTCCTGTCTTGAAACCTCGGCATATTCTGTCAATGTTTTGTGTTAGTGTGCCTGCGATGCTTTTAGATCGTACCTTTTATTTGCTTGACGTTTCGGCTTTTTCGCCGTCTTCAGAGGCCTAAATAGAGGATGACTGGAGCAATGCTACCTTTATCCCGTTAAGTGCCACACTATTCTTGGTCAGTGTTTCGGTAATCGTTCAAGGTAGTGAAAACAGAACCCATATACATTGAAAATAGTCTTACGCGTTGTTTCACCGGATGTGGTGCGGCTGGTAGCACGCACTTGTTTCTCAGCGTACCACCACATGAGCATTGCTGCGTGAAGATCACCAGCGACAATATAGATGATTTGATCTAAACACAGAATATCAGGCAGTCATAGGTCACAAAGCGGTACAAGTGGCAAGAACTCATTCGTTATCGACAAGCATTCATTCCTATTATTCATTGAAGGGTTTTGTTTTAAGAATCTAAAACGCCTCCAACGTCTTCCTTGCCGATATCTCTGTTTCGTGAGCCAGTATAACCACCATATTCACACCATAATCGTTTCCGTTGCGGGCCTCGTGTCTATGCCTTCCTAGTGGTGTTATCAAGCTTTTTCGTCATTTTCTTGCCATATGTTATATGTATGTATATGTATGCCAGCATTATCCAAGCACAGTTACAAGATCACGTCATCTTGTAACTGTGCTTGGATAATGCTGCGCTGAACAACGGCACTGACACTGTCAAAGATAAAAGGAAGGGAAAGACATTTTTTTTCGCGCGGAACATTGCTATTTACATTGCGGAATCTTCGGTAGTGCGGACGTACTGTATAGCCATTAGCACATGCGATTTTCAAGGCAAGTCTTCGTGATTCGTGTCGTTCTTGGCAAACTTCGCTAGCGGTTTTGAACATATTACTGCGCTATTACTACTACTAACTATTACTATTACTACTATTAACTATTACTATTACTACTATACTAACTATTACTACTATTACTACTATTATCACTGCGCGTTTCACTGCAGTCGGATGTGCAGATTTGGCGTGCAATAAGATTTTCTCGGAACTTCGTTCATTTCCGACTGTGTTGATGTTATGATGCAACGGTCGTGAATATATCTGCAATACGTTATTCGTCTACGCGAAAGCACTGGTTCTTCGATTCTGCTCATGAAGCAGATCGCTAGTACTGGTGCTAATCGCTGACCCATTGCTAGTCCTCTCAGTTGGGCGAAATAATTTCCTGACCACCTGAAAATATTACAATTCAGGCATTCTTTGATAAGTGTTATTATGCGAGTTTTGCTAAGGCCATATGTTTCCAAGTTGTTACCATGTAAATCTATAAATCTTTTTGTAATCTTTTTTTCATTCGTGTAGATTGAGGTCACATCAGCGGACTCTATTACGCAGTTGCCCTCATCTTTCGCATTGCATAATCCCTCAAGGAAATAGTGCGTGTTCAACAAATGAGATGGTATTTTAAGCAAAACTTGACATGAGGCCCACAACGGAAACGATTATGGTGTGAAATGCGTTATATCGGCTTACGAAACAGAAATATCGGCGAGAAAGACGTTTGAGGCGTTCTGCATTGGCGTTTTAGAATTGGCGTTCTGCATTGGCGTTTTTTTCTTAAAACAAAACCCTTCAATGAATAATAGGAATGAATGCTTGTCGATAACGAATGAGTTCTTGCCACTTGTACAGCTCTGTGACCTATGACTGCCTGATATTCTGTGTTTAGATCAAATCATCTATATTGTCGCTGGTGATCTTCACGCAGCAATGCTCATGTGCTGGTACACTGAGAAACAAGTGCGTGCTACCAGCCGCATCACATCCGGTGTAACAACGCGTAAGACTATTTTCAATGTATATGGGTTCTGTTTTCACTACCTTGAACGATTACCGAAACACTGACCAAGAATAGTGTGGCACTTAACGGGATAAAGGTAGCATTGCTTCAGTCATCCTCTATTTAGGCCTCTGAAGACGGCGAAAAAGCCGAAACGTCAGGCAAATAAAAGGTACGATCTAAAAGCATCGCAGGCACACTAACACAAAACATAGACAGAATATGCCGAGGCTTTAAGACAAGAGAACTTTCGAAATCTTTCTATATTCAATACGTTTTTCGCGCAAATCCTTTCTGAGCAAAAGTCATCTAAAAATCATTTCTGGAGCGCAGTTAAGCAAAAAAAAAACACTTCACAGCTTGGCCTAAATGCTTTGAAATAACGTGAAGAGTTGGAGGATTTTGACTCAGAAATGAAAAAAAAAATGAACATTAAGGTTTAAGAAAAAAGATGTTACATTAGGATAACTTCGGAAATTATTCTAAATTATACCTTTGAGAAGATATACTACTAGAATATTCGTTTTCTCCTTATTAGCATACCTTAGAATCCTAGAGAACTTTCTAACTCCCTGGTCCAGAAATATGTATTAATACAGCCTGAAAAACTTCCCTCTGGCGTCACCAGGTGAAGCAACGTCTGATTGCAATAGATATTCAGCATCTCCACCAATAGATCTGTCCTCGTGGTTCTTAACAAATATAGTAGTACTCTCCCGCTTGGAACTGGGCTGCTCGGAACAGAAACCTTAGCTAAGGATCTAATTTATTGACAACATTATTGATATTTACAACGCAACGTGAAGAACATAACAACAGTGCAGTAAGTCAACAGATGAGCTACGAAGAACATGAACGACGAAAAAAGATGAATAATAGAAACTGCTTTAAATATGCTTTTAGTAACTCGTACAAGCGTTAGCTCGTTTTTGGACTAACGTATCGAGAACTCAGCCAAGTACAAATAACTTGGGTCTTATATATTTATGGTCCAGTGCATCAGTGGAAACCAAAACAAAACGAAAGGATGAGCGAGGTTCTCGAGAATAATTAATTTGCATCTAAAAGTCATTTTTATGGTCCAATTAAGGCCTTCCAATGCGTAGAGTACTAAGCAGCGACATAATTTCAGTTTGAGAGAGCTAATTTGTTTTACATGGTTTACTCACATCAAAATGCGCATGAGCGAACTAAAATGGAGCTGTTCTTTCAGTCGTATCACTTAATGAGTGAAGGCTTGGTGATGAGAAAGATGAACCTAAGAAGCTCAAAGAGCATCATTTTCGCTATGTGCAATCAATTCCAGAATTAGGGATAGTCTTACTTATACAGTAACTGTGAAAGTATTTGAAAAACAACTTTACTGTTTTCATTTTTTTTTTCGCCAAGTTCTGCAGCATAGGAAACTAGGCTGTCCATGTCCGCTATAAGAGTAGGCCGTTCACAAGCAACTATTAGGTTTCTGATTATCCGAAATTTAGACGACAGAACGCATGGTCACACTTGACCGGCGTGCTTTTGACTTGTAGAAATAATAATTAGCGCTTATTGATTACAGAGTGAATAAATGTATTTCCTTGTACATATATTACAAATGTGAAGGAAAGTGTACTACAGAAAAATGGTGATAAATGAAAAAATACGGAAAACGGACAGCATTTGCGCTACTCGTAACACCTATTCCTCTTTTCCTCGCGATGAAAGAAAGTAAATTTTGTTCAGTGATTCGGTTGATGCTACGGCAGCTTATAGAAACTCCCAAAAACATTTTGCCAGATATAGATTCACGAGCTTATGCTGCGTTTTTTTACGTTTTGCGATGATGTGTCTGAAGCAATGATCTCCGTTATCTACAAATATTGACGTGCCTTCAAACCACAAGTTATAATAAACCAGTCTGAACGTCCAGCTAAGCCGGACTTCAGACTTTCTGCGGTGTTCGCTCCGCTCGCCATCATTGATTAACGAACATAAATTAATAATAGTGACATTTTCTGCAAAATTAGAATTGTTTTTAGCAACTTTTCCTTCTTTTTCTTGAAGGGAATTTAGGCTGAAGATTTCATGGTTTTCTTTGTAACTGCGTCAGTTCTACATTTGCAGAACACTCAAGCTTCACCTTTAAGCCTTCGATACCAATGTAATATAGACACAACTTGGAATCATTACTCAAAGTATAGGTTAACAATCTTGTTTCCCCCAAAACTTATCACAGAATGTTTCACATGAAATAAAGTGAACGACATCATCGTACTGATAAAGATAGCGCTCCACATCAGATCATGTTAACACTTGGCTACTATATAAGCAGCAGTTAGAATTCACTTTTCCACTTTCTGAAGAATGGAGGAGTAGTAGAGGAGAAAAGGAACGCGGAAAGTGGACACGACTATGAAACGTTCGCAACGTCCCATTTATCTTTTGCGACATGCAGACGAATTTACTGTGCGATACTTTTATACCGACACAGGACTTCGACGCCTTCGCACCACAATTTATGTATAGCTGGCGCCGGCGCACCAACTCGACGCCGGTGGACCCGTCGCACCCCATTTTATGGATAGCTGGCGCCGGCGCACCAACTCGACGCCGGTGGACCCGTCGTGTCCCCCTTTTCGAATTTCGTGACACACACACACACGCACACGCGCGCGACAGAATAAGCCCGTTATTATATATCATGATTATTCACATCTATTAGTTATCGATTACAAAAAAATTTTAAAGTTTTACACAGTAACTGCATTACGCTATGCTGCACCTTTTACATCCCAAGAAAGCAAAAAACCACGTTCTTGTCTGCAATCATAACTAACTAATATTAGCTGATCTCAAGAGCACGTCTAGAAAAACGACTGTAATTGGTAACAACTTTATGCAAACTCTGCAAAGGCAGGAAAGCAAACCAAGTTTGCGTCCACCTGTATGGCAGTTGTTTGAACAGAGATTTTCACCTATTTCCTGCAAACTCGCTCCAGAAACATGCTCACTCGGAGCATTTGGAGCAATTCTCAATGACGAATACATCAGGTCAAAATATCATAAACATAACAAGAATGAAACTTTACATTTAGGCAGAAAACAGTCATTGACTCTCATTCAACAATAGTCATAAAATGTACAGGATTTAGCAAAGAATACCTGCAGAGCAAAAAATACCAATGGAAGCAGAAAAGAAACATCTCTGTGTAAAACAGTGAATCACATAAAGTAGCAAGAACAGCAACTTGCTCGCAAAGAGGTGTGGAGATCAAACGACTGCGGAGCGCTTAACACCCGGGAAAAAGTAGAACTGCTTGAGAAGACGTGAATGGAATTCCGGCATCTAAAGAGCAACAACGGTTTCTGTTTTTCCAAAACTCAAGAGAAGATATTTTTTTAAAAATTCATGATTCAGCACTATACTACATTTTAGAAATATCAGTTCCCGTTTCCAAACATCACATTCTATGACGGAGTTTCAACGAATAATCTAAAAGCAGCCTTGAAAAAATGAATCCGGTTCAAATGAGATTTAGCACACCAAACCTCTTGGATGCAAGATAAGAGGGTATAATTAATACAATTCAACTAGGCTCCAACATGGAAAAACTACTACAAAGTCACTGGAGGAGAATTAAAATTGTTTCTTGGCTCCCAGAACCTTCCCAAACTCTATTTAGATCGAGTGATTTGCCTTACCTTACCTTAGGACACTCATCGAGCTATTGGCTGTGTTATCGCATTGATTACTACATTTGAAAAGGATAGAATAACTACAGAGAAGAATGTTATACCTGAAGAGCGATATTCTTTGGAATAGTCTATTTTACTCCCCAAAAATCTTAAAAATTTCCGGAGTTCCTTGAAACGGAAAATTCTAATGATGAAAGTGAGACTTTGCCTAACTATGCATCTGCCGATCTCTGATTTCATTCTGGATCTACATTCTGGTAGTTCTGCTCAGAAGTCTACTTCGGTGGTTCTTCATTTCTCTACGTCATTTGTTTGTTCTATTCCAAAGATCGTAAAAGAATTGACTTAATCATAATTATCTCTTTGACTTGATGACTCCACTTTAATATCGAAGAGCGAAGAATTCAGGTAGAACTAAAAAAATAGAGGATAGAAAAAAAAAAATAAATAAAATAGACAATTCTAACGAATATCGCTCTGCAGGAATAACAATTTTTTCTGTATTCATCCTATCCTTTTCAAGTGTAGCAATCAATGCGATAACACAGTCTATAGCTCGATGTGTGTCCTAAGGTATTTGGTGGGTGGCCGTGCCTATATGATAATACCCTTGTTGACGGAGACTGTTGAATTGAATGATACAGAATTTTTGAAATCGGCACCATTTAATAGGTTTCTTCCTCCTGAAAAATATATCCGCCTGATATTTGAAAATTTTTTTCGGAAAACGGTTTTTTAAAAGGTTTTTTTAAAAGCACATGAAAAGTTTTAATCTTTACATGTTCAAAACTGAACGCAGCTGAGACATATTATAGGAAAAATCGGGACAATTCGTGGGGCAAAGGATGTTCTCCACTGTGTTGTGCCCAAAGAAGGCAAACCTGATTTGTTAGCGATTTACGAACTGCTAAAAATCACAATAGGTATTGTGAAGCATCGAAGTTGTAACTTTAGTTGCAGGAAAAAACCCAGAAAATCTCCTTCAGATAGAAAATCAGGAGACAAGGTCATTCTACGACAAATAGTTTTCTTGCAGATTTTGTAGGAAAAAACTTTTAAACTATTAATGTCCTTGATTTATAGAGCTGAAACATAATACTTTGACCAAACTTTCAAAATCTTCACAGCCAATTATAGCTGTTAGAGATATCAACTTGTTCGCGATAGTATGTAGATTACGAATATGTAGCTATCATTTTACTTATCAAAAAATATAAAACGTCGAAAAGTCTCTGGCGTATCAATCCACTTGGGATGCGCCAACGCGTTTTCTGGAATTCGTAGCCGTTGAGGTTTTGGAACGCGTGTTGGCCTTTACAATGACTTGCCGATGATCAAGTCAGTGTTTTTATCCTCCCAGACACTCCCAGACAAGTCTGGTTCCAATTTATCGACCGGAAGGATGAAATACTTGGTGAGCACTAGGGCGGATTCGAACCCTAGACCGTGTGGCTACAGTGGACCTCTAACCGACTGCGCCACACCCGCCCTCATCAAAAAATATATTCAGGTCAAAAGTCAAAATATATCCTTGTTATATACACATATATATATATGTATATATATATATATATATATATATATATATATATATATATATATATATATATATATATATATATATATATATATATATATAATGTACCCTTGGGCGCAGTTATCTCGGACTCAGCCTTGTTAATGCGTAGTCGCAGGTAATTCCTTTCTAAAACTGTTTTCATTGGTAGGTTTTGAGAGCGCTAATTATATTCAGTCGGAAGAGTTCGCGTTTACTGCTGCAAATCCTACCTCACGCCTCAAAGCGGCACAGCGGTGGCCCTGGCCGTCGGGCAGCTTAGTGGTCTCTGGTGGCGAGACTTCGTCTCGGCAGTTCAACCATGCCACAAAGGTGTCCGGGTAGTAGTCCGGTCCTTGGGCTAAGGCTACAGGCTAGCTAATTGAGGTGCCTTACATTACAGTGCCAGGCTGCTAACTTGCTAGTGCGACAAGCCTAGGACAACACCCCCGTCGCGTCATACTGCTAATGTCTACTATGTGGTCTTCAGAAGCTAGGGCGTCCCCCATAAGCGACGCGCATTGTCCTCGCCCGGACAATATGGCAAATATGAGAGGGCTACCGGCTAGAGGACTGAGCCGGCCAAAGAAGTTAGTTCGCCATCGCCAACAACATCCAGAGCACTTGGCAACACTTAACGTTGGGATGCTTACTGGAAGAAGTCGTGAACTGGCATACAGTCTCAGAAAACGCCGTGTTGACATATGCCGTGTACAGGAGACTCGCTGGAAAGGCTCCAAGGCAAGGGAATTAGGCGATGGCTACAAGCTGATCTATCACGGCACATCAAATCGCAACGGCGTTGGTATCATATTGAACGAGACTTTTATAAACAGCGTCACAGCGGTGGATCGACTATAGGAGCGCCTGATGGCTTTAAAGTAGACACAGGAGAAGTGGAACTGCCAGTCGTCTCTGCTTATGCGTCACAGGTGGGCTGTAGTGAAGAAGAGAAGGCGTGCTTTTGGGAAGATCTGGAGCAGTACGTCCAATCCCTGGAAGGCGAAGAAGTACTTCTAATTGGAGGAGACTTCAACGGACATGTCGGTTCTCGGAAAGACGGGTTCGAGAGTTGCCATGCTGGATACGGTTATGGAGCTCGTAACGATGACGGGTTGCGAATCCTGGAGTATGCTGTTGCAAGTGACTTGATCATTGCTAACATGCAGTGTCGGAAAAGAAAATCGCATTTGATCACGTACACCAGCGGTCGTGAAACACAAATAGATTTCTAGATGTTACGCCGACGAGATCGCCGATTTCTGCACGATCCAAAACTAATCCCTGCAGACCATGTCGCCGCCCAACACCATTTGCTCGTCATGGACTTGAAAATCTCCCACGTCCAAGAAAGAGACATCCAAGGACTGAAACACAGCGCATCAAGTGATGGAATCTGAAGGATCGAAAAGAGGTATTTTTCCCGTCCGTGGCTCCATCTACACTCCCCACCTTACTCGTAGTGTGGAGGAAATGTGGTCGTCTACTTCCAGCGTTATACGCTTGACCGCGAATAACACTCTGGGAAAGACGACCTTAGGTAAGCCAAAGGTACAAAAGGCTACGTGGTTTTGGAACGAGGAAGTTCAGGCGGCAATTCGTGAGAAGAAGTCCAAGTATAAGCTCTGGCGGAGGACGCGTCAGCCTGAAGATCGGGGTGCTTACCTAGCGGCGAAGAGGGAGGCTAAGAAGGCAGTCTCCAAGGCGAAGTCGGACCGCTCCAAGGCTTTGTACGGCATGTTTGATACGAAGGAAGGCGTGCGGGCAGTGTATCGTTTAGTCAAAGCGCGTCACCGCTCAACGTTGGATATGAAACGCACCAAGATCGTTAAGGGAGCTGATCGCATCGTTCTGCGTCACTTTGGTCAGATCCTGGAGAGGTGGCGAGAGTACTACAATCACTTGTGTAACGAAGAATTCTGTCGTCTTCCCGTCCCAATGTTCCCAGCGTCGATAGTCCTGTTCTACCAATTACTGCCGTCGAAGTTAGTGCTGCCCTCGCAAAAATGAAGTCGAACAAGGCAACCGGTCCTGACGACATACCTGTTGATATCTGGAAGCTGCAAGGAGATCGAGGGTCCCTGTGGCTCGCAACTCTATTTAACAAAATGGTTGCAGAAGGACGGACTCCAAACATATGGCAAACTTCCGTGACCGTGCCTGTCTGGAAAGGGAAAGGAGACATTGCTGACTGCACCTCGTACAGGCCTATACGACTGCTCTGCCATACGATGAAGATTTTTGAGCGTGTCCTGGAAGCTCGTCTGAGGAAAATTGTTAGCGTTTCACTCAACCAGTGCGGTTTTGTGAAGGACTGCAGCACTATAGCTGTCCATGCTGTCCGAATCCTCCTGGAGAAACATCGAAAGAAGAACCGCAGTGTGCATCTTGCTTTTCTCGATCTCGAGAAAGCTTTCGACCGTGTCCCACATGAGCTGTTATGAATGTCCATGAGGTCGCATAAAGTACCAGAAGAATATGTGCGGTGGACAAAGCTGCTTTATGCTAAGGCTACCAGCGTTGTACGATGTGTTGCTGGAACAAGCAGGCCATTCCCTGCACAAGTAGAGGTTCATCAGGGTTCATCCCTCTCAGAAACAAGTAGTCTTGGAAGGATCGGCTGTAGCAACATGGATATGTATCAGAAACTGAGTACATGGAGTGCGGACGAAGGATAGACAATGGTTCAATTCGTGTCGGTGGCACCGAGTTAACATGAGTTAAACAAGGTGGGCTTTTTCAAGTATCTTGGATCCAAAGTGACTTCCACAGGCGACATTGATCAAAAAGGTCGAGCACGTGTTAATACGACATGAAATAAAAAATACGAATGAAATAGAAAATGGCAACAGGCGTACTGTGCGACAAGAAAGTCCCTGTTCAACTGAAGTCGAATATCTACAGGACGGTTGTGCTTCCTGTTGCCCTTTATGGATGCGTGTGACGACGAAAGCCTTGGAAAGAGTGTTGCACGCTATGGAGATGCGGATGTTGAGGTGGACGATAGGTGTAATGATGAAAGACAAAGTATCCAACGATACTGTACGCTCCATCTTCGGCATCGTCCCGATAACTGAGAAGATGAAGCGAAATGAGATGAGGCGCGAATGAGATGGTTTGGTCACGTCTTGCAGCAGGAGGAAAATTCTGTTGCCAAAACCGCTCTGAAGCTCGACGTTTCAGGAGTGAGGCCGCGCGGGAGGCCAAAGATTCGCTGGTTCGACCGTGTGAAGCTGGATACGATGGATGCACGTTTGTGTACGGCTGGTGCAATGGATAGAACCAAATGTAACACAAGGAGCAGAAAGGCGGACCCTACAACAACGCGGGACAAAGCTATGAAGAAGAAGGTAAAGTTCGCGCTCACAAACCTATTGCTGTCCAGATTTTACAAAAAAGATCAAATTGAGGCGTTATGAAAAAAAAAAAAACGAAAAAGGTATTCGATGTACACTACAATCGCTAATTCTTCGCTAGTACTTGGACAGAAGACGAAAAAGACGCGGATTTGCGTCCTTTTCGTCTTCTGTCCAAATACTAGCGATTGTACTGTACACCGAAGACGCTAGGCAACAATTTTTCTCGCATGATGTGTTAAATATTAGATTCGCTCTTCATAGCTCGATTTCTTTTTATATTTGTATTGCACTTTTTTATGTTGTGTGAATGGTTTTTCTTCATTTAGATCATTCCAATCCCATCATTGCTGTATTGCTTCAAAATAAAGGGATGACTTCTTTTGGTTTCGTCAGCTCAGATGCTAAGGTTTGTCAACTTCCTGCAATTTTGAGTACGTCAGGGTATGTTCGTTGGATCCTCATTTGTGCAAAATTGTTTGATTTGCTTTACGTATTACCATAAAACTGTTTTCTGGGCGAAAATTGTAACCTCGATCCAGATACCTCAGCACAGCGACTTTACCCTTAAAATCGCTCGGAAAACCTGTCGATCCCATCGCCTGGTAAGGTTTTAAGTAAGACGTGCAGCATCTTGATACGTCATCGCTCTCGATATTTTCCACGAGATCTAAGCAAATGAGTATTTCGTACTACTGATCCAACTGATGCAGAGACTGACGACGACAACGGCTGTACTCCTCTTTAATCTTTAGTCCTTGTAACTTAGTATATGTAGAAATCAACGCGTAAAAAGATCAGCTGGCACGTTTTCACGGTCTCCAGACCGAAAATAGATCAATTTCAGTAATACTCTCGAAAACTCTCGCAAGCAGGTTTTGTCTCATTCCATAAACTCTAGATGGTATATTTGCATCGAAAATGCAAAAAGAATGATAAAACCGATAGTTGCCGAAATGTAATTCACGAACTATATATATTCGTGACCAGCATCGTGCGTGCCATCCACATGAGACAAGCTTCACTTTGTTCTACACTTCAAGAAAGGAAGAGCTCGATCAATTTTTTTCTAGGTAATTTTGAGCGTCTTTCTCGCCTTCATTTCATGACTGCTTACTACAGCACTACTGAATAGGATGCTGTCGTCAAATGTTGTCTTATGGATCAGTTGCAGGCTCTACTTATCCCGATATACCACAATGGCGATGCAAGTGTGACGATGGAGACTGAGCTCAAAATAAAACGATTCAACCAAATAAGTTCGAAGGACACCTCATCATTTAGTGTGCGTTTAAATTCACGTCAAGTATGCGTTAGGATTTTCCTAACAGCGGCGCCGTGAGGAAGGGTGGAATCAAAGGGTGGCATATTAGAGGTCATATTCGATACCTGCCTTTGAAATAAAATCATATAGTATTTGAATAAATGAGACATGAAACTCGTATGGCGAAAACAGTTAGGATGAGAGTACACAAAATGATTCGAGAAAAATCTTATTCTTTATACTTCCAATGGAACTAATGTTCTTCTTGAATCAATTTTAAAAATGGATGACATAGCACTTTCCTGCTGCTCCAAACTATACCTGACGTTTGGGGTCACTTTGCTGGCTTAAGCTGTATAAAAATGTATCCGGTATTTAAAGTCAGCTCCAATCAGCTATGAATGTGAGGACAAACCGTACTTGAATAAATATGATGTATTATTATAGATGACGTGATAAACGTTATGAGCATGATGAAATGGAAAGTAAACAGTTCAAAATAAACTGAAAATTTTGATCCTTTTAAAAAGTTAGCTTCTCTCACAACTTTAAATCTGAGCTCCACAATTTTTTTGTGATCATTTCATATAAGAGAAATAGGTGACTTTGTATTGAGTTCTAACAGAATGAGGGAAGAAAACTGTATTTCATTCATAGCTTAAACACTGATTCTGTTACCTCCGTGACGGCCAAAACAATCCATTTGAAATCCTCCTTATTTATTAAGACGGCTAATGCATACTTTGGTGAGAGGAGCAGTGAAAAAGCGCCTAGTATTAGTGGGCGGTGCAGGTGTAGCTCCAGCGAAGTTTATCAAAATGGTAAGAAAACAATCACTAGCATGTCATCACTAAGCGACAATTTTGTATTTAAATAAAATTAAATAAAAATAAAATAATAAAATTTAAACAAAAGAGTTAAATAAGCAGATTTTCTTCAAACAATGATGACTTTCCCTATCGCTTTAAAAAAAAAAACGAATTCCAAAACCCACAGCTCGAAATATGGGTAGAATTAGTGGAAGGTAGACTTCACGAGTTGCTGAATAATGACATTCACAGTGATATTCACGTAGTGTAATTGTGCAGGGTTGTAGAACAAAGAATTCCTGTTTCTATCTGTAATTTTTTTTTGAAACCTGGTTGAGAAAAATAGCAAATTTTTCCTCCTATTTTTGGATTTTTCAAACTGACTTCAGAGACGACCAGGATACTAACAGAGATAAAAATTTGCTGTTAAAGATTTCCCTAGATGTTCTATAAAAAAAGTGTTGGCGGATTTTTTAGTTGCACTAGAGTAGTCGCGCAACGAAAAAAAGTGCGGAAATTCGGATTCTTGGCTGCGAGTCAAAATGTGTGTGAATTCGAACAAAGTCCAATAATTCAACTTATAATACCTTATAAAAACTTAATCAGTTTGAAATACGTCATAGGGGAAGTTTTTTTCCAACTATGCTGTCTTACTTTTTCACATGCCTTTTCGTTATGTCAAAATATAGTTGAGAAAAAAGCTTGGAAATTTGCTAAAATTCCCAACTTTTTCTTAACTAATTTTCAAAAAATCAGAGGGTGATAAGAACGAAAAATAAACTACTTTACAGCGCAACTCTTTCTCTACAAACACTGCACTTTTTCCTTTCTTGGTTTTTCTGGCACCAAGTTGGATGTTTATTTCAAACAATCAAAATCACCAACAGCCCTGCACTCATTCCCAGTCAGGGTGATGTTCATCGCTAAAATCAGCTCCCGAACAATGTAAATTTTCTTTATTCATCTGTATTAGCTTTACTATGTTCACTGAATTATTTCGTTTTTATTTGATTCATCTATTGATTTTTCAATTTAATTACTTAAATTTTATCTACTAAATTTGGTGTTTTGCTATTACGTGAGCGACTATATAAGAGAGAATGAGAGGAAGGGAGGAAAGGAGAGGGGAGGAGAGGGTTCTAGGAAGATCGTTTCACAACTACACGCTTGACCGTGATTACAATACGCATGTTTTACGTGCTCTCCGACTCCAGTCAGATATCGAGAGAAATCGTGAATAACGCCTGCAAAAGCAAGCGAAATTTGTATGAAAAATAACCGAGAAACACGTGAAAATGAAGGGATATGAAGAGTCGTCAGAGGTTTATTCAGAGGCATATTTGGCGCAGTTAAGTGGGCAAAAATAAGATCGCCTTACGTGTTACATCCATATTTCAGTTTTCAAGTCATTTTATGATTTAATTTAAAAAATTATTGACTAGAATATGAGCAAAAAGCCGCTGGAACTACAGGAATACACGCAAAACTTAGGCACATTTTATATGAATTCACACAGATATGAGTCACATGAAAACTCTATTAAAAGCCCAGTTTGAGCTCGAGAGCATAAGGAGTGGACATCTGAGGGCAGTATTCTGCGTTTAAACATGGAGACGCAAGTTCTGTTAATCCTTTTCAACCCGGTGTTTAAAAAATGAGAGGGCTAGTGTAGTTGAGTGCAAAAGAGCCATATCCATAGGTGCGCTAGGGAGGAACGGCCTCCCCTCAGGTGAAGGGGATCTAGTTCATGGGGTGCAGCTCAAGTGAAGGGAATCGGAGAACAGGGTCTGACTATCGCATGGTCATATTCCAGTAATGTCGGCTGTGCTTACTATTACCAGAGTAAATAAATAATAATAAAGAAGAACAAAAAGAGATGCGCACCTGCTTGTAAAGAGATGACGAGCAGTTTGTCTGAAAGCACTCCGCTACCCTTTTATTCACTCTTGTTAGTAATTGAAGAAGATCCATGTCGCGAGCGTGTTTAGCAAATACCTGAGACTCCAACAGCCATAACTTCTCGAAATGAAATAGGATAGAATTTTACCTCACAAATTGCTTGAATAAACCAACTGCCGCGAAGACTGTTACGCCAGGACACGTACGTTGGAGGTGTGGCATACGCTATGACGAAGTCGGATTCGCGGGGCCTTAGCGAGGTCGTCTGGCAGAAAACATAGGGAACAGTATGCTTCTTGTCAACGTTGATCGCCTCTAAGCTTATTCACCTCAACAACGGATGGTGTCCTTATACATTTGAACAGTCCAAAAAGGCTATCCGGATGTTGACGAGGAGCATCTGATTGATCCATGTAAACCACGCCGGTGTCACGACGGTCTGCAATTTCAAGGAAACTGAAAACTGCAGCGGAATGCAGCAATTTGTAAAGATTATTGAGAATCAGTGATGTTCAGACGTAATAAAATTGAAAATAACAGATGTTTAGTAAAATGGAGATATATGTCAGAAATTTGCTAGCAAACGAAAGCCCACAGAATATGAGACAAAACGGTGAAAAAGAAGAAGTTGAAGCTTCCAAGAAGAGCCCAGAAAAGTTGTATAGGGAAGACTGAGCCATTTACGAAGTAACTGTTGACGATTTGAGCGCCAAAACTGGTCACAGGAAAATGCCTGAGGAGCTTAACATCGGTAATCGAACGAGCAAGAGCACTTTTCCGAATTTACCGTAGCGACAAAAAACATCCACGAAAAGGTTCACACCCACCCAAAACATACAAAGCCACTCTCGGGAACCCAAAACGAAAGCTAGAATGAGACAACATGGGAATGGGAGTTGATGGACAACTCCGATACATCATCTGCGTTTCGTTGATGATATTACCCTGCTAAGATCTGACGTCAGCCGCGCGGAACGAATCCTGACCAAAATCGAAAACACGATTTTCATGAGAAACGGATGGCTAGTATAAGTTTATTGAGGATTTAGTGAAGAACACAGGGACAATGACTAACTGGTCATCTGTTTAACACCGCGCTTCCTCCTTTGGCCTATGCTTCAGAAATCTGGCCGCTTCGCTTTGTGTTCAGCGAAACTGAACACTCAATCGAAGGAGGGATGCTAGGAGTGTTAGAACAGAATGTACGATCGCATTTACCTGACTCAATACTGCGTAATACGTCCATTTGGTAAGGCAGGCGACTGCATGGTCTCTGGTGTAGTTTATTTGATTTCGCGCAAAACATACGACGACGAAGAATATATTGGCGAAACAGGGCGACCTGTTTGTGTTCGTATTAAAGAACATCTAGATGGGATGAAACATTCAAACGCAGCAACCCCTCTCGGAATCCATTGCAGAAAATGTCATGAAAATGCTCCTTTCTGTATAGCTGCCACGATCCTATCGTACGAACAAGAAATTGTAGCTCGCAGAACTTTGGAGCGTTTTGGATAAAGGCTAAAAGTCCAAAAATGAATAGAAAGGAAGAATGCATAGCCGTGACCAACGAGCTGGCTCTGTATCAAGACTTGCGGGTTTTGATCTACGCGGTCATATGCGGGTCGCATCCTAATTAGTGTTAGCGGAGCGATTTTTCACGCGGAGGTCCGCTAAAATCACGACAACGCGGTAAGCACAATGTTTTGGGTTCGTTTGGTTTCGATTTTGGATGTAGCATCTTAGGGATTGATGACTTGTTCTGGATGAGGCATTTGAGAGGATATATCACAAATGATCTGACTTTCCAGGTTCTGACGAAGGCGACGACGCCGAAACGTTAGTCGTAATAAAGTTTGCTAACAATATTGGCTGTTGCTAAATTGGACTATCGGCAAGTTGCAATCTTTATGCCAAGAGTCAAGGAAAGTCGAACTTTTGCACTGCTAGGAGTGTTCCTTTTCACACAAAGAGGAGATTCGAAGTTCTGTTCTACTTGAGTGATCGAAGATCGAAGATGACGCAGCATTTGCTAAAGAAAGTAAAAAAAAGGTGGGCCGGACACTGATGCATTTCAACAACCGTGAGGGTTAGCGACTCGATTCCAGTGATGTTAAGCGTACTAGAGAAAGACCGCAGACCCGATAGGTAGACTTTCTCACAAAGTCTTTTAGAAAGAAAGAAAATTCTGATGTTCTTCATGCACCACGAAAAGGAAAAACCACTGCGTCTTCCGCACGCGACCGGAACAAAAGGAGGAATTACTGGCGCTCACTTGATTAATTCGATGAACAGCGGAAGTCGAGGTGATCGGGGCGATCGACCGCGAGAGCCACCAACCAGAAACCGATGTCAACAGTCATAAATTCGTACAGCAGCAATTTTGGCTATAAACTCTGCGGGGCCTTTACCAGTTCAGTTACCTCGGATCTTTAGATTACTAGTTGGCCTGCTTCAGCGACACAAAAAGCTGAAGTTGCAAGCGAGTGTTTTAAACTTCAAACTCACTTCAACCCACTTAAATGCTGTGCATCTATGGCTGAAGTGATAAATAATCGTAAATAGGTAAATACATACCTTACCACTGCTCCGAACGATTTCCCAAAAAATTCAAAATAGCAGTAACTACTCCAGACCTAAGGGAATTCATTTGAGAGATGTTATACATAGAACCGCAATATCTGTTCCATGTTTGAAGAATGTCCCATGACGTGGACACTTTTGGTTTCCAATGCATACTCCTATTTTTCTATGGGAACAGCTATATTTGGCAATATTGCATATGTGACCAAATACAAAATGTACTCAGTGAAGCATCCTTTACTGCAGTGCGATTCTGCTGAAAACAAAATGTACACAGAACAAATCTTCTCTTAGCGCTTATCCTTTGTTTCCTTCAGGAGGATACACTTCAAGAAAGAATAAAGAAAGCTTGCCAATTTGGAAATATCATTTCAACCGCCAGACAAAACTCACGACTTCGTCATCATCGATTCGTGCTGGCACGCACAGAAATAAATATACTAAAGATTTCGTCCAAAGTGATTGCCGTATTATTAGAACTGCAGCTGACAAGATTTCTTTCACTTTAATAAGAGGAACTCTGCAAAATTCATCACAGACGTGCCTATGGTTGCGAATGAACAGAAATAAGACATAGTTCATGAAGAACGCCTACTGCGTGGAAGAAGGGATATAACTTGAAGGCTCCACATCATGGAAACTCGGTTATACGTGTACCTCCGATGTTCCATGAATAGGAAGGAGATCCTGAAGGAAGAACTGAATAGAAGGATGAAAGTAGCGTGACATCATTTGCAGTCGTCAAGGAAGCGAAAGAACAATTAACGAATCAAGAACTCCGTGCCCACCTACTCAACACGACAGTTCCTCCAACGCTCTAATAACAGAGCACTCAAAAGTTGTCTTCGGAAGTCTAAGCAGAGGTACAACCGCTCTTGGCAGGTCCGACTCAAGAGAAACATCCCGTCTTCGCGAGTCAGCGGAACATGTCGAAAACCAAACATAAATGTGCCAATCACATTATGAGAAGAATCGACGGTAGATGAACCAAAATTACGTTGAAGTGGATCACTAGAGATGCTAAACGCCGTCAAAAGAGATTACCTATGAAAAGCGTTGATTTGTTCGCTGTAGGGATGGAACGACTGAGAACTCAGCTGGATATGACTCAGGAACTTCATCGAGGTCACTAACAAAACTTGTGGATATGTAGGATGACAATTGTGAGGGAAAAGAACGACTGGGAAGCTGCTTTGGTCCGCATGTTCAGTGAATACGGACCATCAAAGACCTAGGTATGTAAAAATGAAAAAAACAACGATGAATGAGTAGGCAAAATCGATGCCTCCTAAAGGGATTATCATGCTCGGAATAGTTGTGCTACGCGCATACTTGAAACCAGAGCGGTGTCTCATTGATCCCAAAAAGAGAGCGCGCAAAAATCACTGGACCGATGAAATCGATCTGTTCGCCTAAGTTGATTGCCACATCCACAATCAGCATATGCTGGAATTGTCTGGGAGCTTAGTTTGTTCCAGAATTCATTAAATAGGAGCGGGGAGAGAAAGGACGAGCGGATGCAAACACTTTCAAACAAACTAACTTTGCGAAATTACTACCTAAAGAATTTAAGCTGCTGAACGTACATTACATTACGTAGTTGCTTATCAGAATTTTCCACAGTTCCTGAATTTGAATGGATAGAGCCGCTGGCACTTAGCTTTACACACATTCCGCTTATATTAGTTACCAGTCCGAAAGTCCGGCTAAAGCCACACTTCAGACTTTCTTGTAGTGTTCGCTTCTTTCGTTTAGAACATTCAAACTTTCACTTCAAACACTCTTTTCATACTAATACAATATAGATACAATTTGAAAGCATCACTCGAAATATGGAATTTTCTCCTGTTTTTCCAAACAATTGCCACTATAATATCATGAAATGACGTGAAGTGAACCTCATCACAGCACTGATAAAAATAAGGTTCCATATAAGCTCATGTAAACTGTTGGCTATTATTTAAGCAATTGGCATGCGTGTTTCCACTTTCTAAAAAGTTACCTTCATGTTACCAACCTGAGACAAACGTGCAAAAAAAAAATAGACACGGAGGAGTCGTAGAGGTGAAACGCGTGCAGTGACCATGGCTATGAAGCGGTTCAGAACGTCTCGTTTGCTCTTTGCCAAATCCACATGGATTAATTGCGCGATACTACTATACAACGACGCGGAAATAAAACGCTGTGTGACCCGTCGCACCAAATTTTCTAGCTTTCTGGCGCCCGGGCACCAATTCTGACTGACTGACTGGATAAATAAATAAAAACAAGTGAAGCGACACGTGTAATGACAACCGTTATACTCTGCGCAAAAATTCTCAAACTGATACAGATACAACACATAATTGTAATAGTTTACAAGCAGCAGACCATGAAATGTTGGGTTAGGACTGCCTCGCGAATAGAGACTTATAAGGGTGTAGTACACGACTAAGAGCGTCGTCACGCTTAGTTCCGTCTTTTGACCCAAAAAGGCTTCAGAAATATTTTTGATTTCACTCGTGTTCTCCACCATGCAATATGTGAAAGATACAGATAATTTGTATAAGACGTGGACAGAACGGGACAACTCCGTTGTAGCCCAACATTCGCAATCCAAATAATATAACTCAAATAAGCAGCAGAAGGTACCCCACCTCGTAGACATTAGTGTGTTGCTTAGAGCCATGGGCTACCAGTAACAAGTTGCATTGTTGGGAGACGAAGACTGTTTCACACCCCTTCTTGTGAGTTAGTATGGGGAACTGTGTGGGATCAAGCTGATATTCTTGAATACAGATGTCAACAGGTGAGAAAACTTTTCAAGAAAAGAAAAGAAACTCTATAGACACGAACTGCAGAAGTCAATAAGATGATTTTCTATTTCTCAAAGAAAGTGTCGTAAACGTAGAGAATCTGAGAAGCAAAGGTGACATAATGGTCTCCTTTAACTAGTGCAATTCTCCAGAATATGACAAGAACTAAAGGTTCTATCCAGTATTTTTCTTGAAAAGATATGAAGGTTTAAGCTTAATGCCAATCTAGATACAAAAGACACTTTTGCCTACCTCCTCTGCACGCCTGAATGAATATCAACTTTGGCTTGCCCGACAACAACGGTGCATTTCTAGCATTTAAAGCCTCCAGCACAGGATACACTGATAGAACATCCTCATCACCACCGACACCTACAACAGTTACGGTCAGTTGTTTTCATGCAACCAAAATGGATCGCTCGAAACAATTTGTGAGTTGAGAATTCTACTGCTCAGAAAAGTTCAATCACTCCCAGACTTAAGTAGAGTAGAAAAAACCATAGGTAAAGTTGAAATTCTCTAATCTCTTGAGAATCAGTAGCACAAAGGGGCAAGCGACTTCTGTCAATGCACCAACATCTACGAATCTTAGAACAAGGACAAGTAAACTTTTACCTTGCAGAAATAACGAATGCAGGAACTGAGAAATGCTCTTTTATTTCTCCTCCCGAAATCCATAACCACCTTCATTACATTACGGCTTGTCATATACTCACCAAGTAACTGGTCTCTTTCTCCATGAGTGAGTACAACAAGAATAGCTGAAGACGCCTGACTATGAAACGGATCATTAGCAAACTTTCTGACGTGCGAAAGCATTTCCTACAAGAAAAAAATAAGAATAAGAATAAGAGAATAAAAGTTTTGCGCTGATCAGTTTCTTTCTGTGATGAGTCGGAGGGTTTGATGGAAGTGATAAAGGATAATGTGTCTGTTATTAGTCAGCTTGGAATCCGCCAACGCGCTCACATCAACTCAGAATCGCTTCAGATTTACCAGTGCGTTTTTAGCCTATACACTGTCATGTGGTGGCAAGCATATGTATCAATTCAGTGTTTCCATGGTCTCAGACAAGTCTGGTACTTGTTTATCGACCCCGAAGGGAAGAAAGGCTTGGTTTACTCTACCGCGGTTTCGAACCATCGATCGACTAGTCCGTCATAACAGAACCGCTTGCAGATTGCGCTACTCTCGCCCAGAGCGATTGATCAAAATTTAAAATCGCGGCTTCAATAAGCGTACGTGACCTGAACAACTATTGTAATGGTGACCCAATCATCGCGAACAACTGTGGTTTGACTCACCCCAAGAGCGACTGCCAGTTCGCGAGTGGTTTGATACGGGTCGGCTTCCTCCTGTCCCGCAGCAAGTCCAAATCCAACTCCATCGGGCGTCCCGAACAGTCTTCATCTTCGATGGAATAGTCGTGCGACGCGAACTTCGAGTGCCACTTGTACTTCTGGCGGGCGCGTGCTCCTCGTAAACTTCCTTCAAACGTCTATCGATATCCGCGGGTTCCTGGCCAGATAGATGGAGAAAGATTATGACGTTGCGGAGGTGGAGTGACGACGGCTTGAAATTGCGCGGCATGGTAGCAGGCAAGGAACTAGCTCAGTGTAATTGTTAACCTACACTTTGAAGAGAATTTCATACTCTATCAAAAGATAGCTAACACGTCCATTTTTGTCAGCTCTTTGCTGAGTGATGATCTCTAGAAGTCCGTCTCTAGACCACATTGTCCGAGAACTTTCGACTCAACCTAATACATACTAATACGGGGCGGGCGTAGCGCAGTCGGCAAGAAGTTCCGCTGTCTACAGAATCGATCGGAGGTTCGAATCCGCCCTAGTGCTGACCAAGCCTTTCATCCCTCGATAAATGGTTACCAGACTTGTTTGGGAGGATAAAAACAGTGACTTCAGACAACGTTTAACTGCTGCAAGTCATTGTATAAGCCAGTTACACGTTCGTAAACAGTGAACCTCAAACGATTCTGAGTTGAAGTGAACGTGGTGGCACAACCCAAACAGATTGATTAACGCCAGACATCTTATCCTTTATCCTTAATAGTTACTTTGATGCATTGGTATAAGGAGCAAGTAATCGAAAACGAATTCTGCCATGAGTGAAGCTAACCCGGAGAACATCTTTTAGAACAACAATCTCTCAATTTATTGCAATAAAATGAACCAGATAGGGAGATTTCGTAGAAGACCGTCAGTGCTGTAGTCATGTGCAAGACACGCACATAGCACGATACTTCACAACGTTTTGTCTGCCTTCGAAATAGCATCAAATTTTTTTTCAGTTTTCTTCAGAAAAAAGTCTCGATAAAGGTGCACAGATCTAACTTCTTCGGAACACTGCATGTAGTTGAAGAAAAGGACGAAAGACAGTCTCAGCAGCAGCACAGTACAACTCAAGTTTCTGAGCATAGCGATGAGATTATAGTGTTTCAAAGTTGACCTTCCTTTGGTTTTTTTTTTTTGAGTCTCAATACTGAAAGTATCTGCTAGAAGAAATATCACTCACTGGAATAAGCACACTGCAAAGGAAGGATAAGATGCACAGGTAATGCATGAATCAAATTAAAAAAAGATGGGAAAACGGGGGATGGAGTGGAAATGTTTATAAATATTTACACAGCGAAGGGCAAATCGGCTAGCTAATGGTGACCTGCGTATGTATTAGGATGGCTACTTCTTCAACAGAGAAAAATTGACGCTTGAAAAGCAGGACACGTTTTTTTTTCTGGGGAATCAGTTAAAGGCTGGAATTCACAATCAGCACTTTCGAATACATCTACAGAGTTTTTCTTGCATTCCGTAAACTCAAAGTGGTAAACTTGCTGCGAAAATGCAAAAAAGGTGATAAAATCGAGTTGCCAAAGAGCATCATATATACTGGGGATCACCATCGTCCATACGTTATGAAATGAAGAATTCGACCATCGCTAATGTGATGTATCGATGTTACTATTTATAGCTTTGTATTCGATAGAGAGAGCTTGGCGCTCTATAAGATGTGCGAGTGTAACGCAGTCGGTTCCATTGTGACTGCACGATCGATCGATACCTCGGAACAAAATTGTTTGCAAAACAAGACTTCCATCCTCCCGGGGATACCAGACTTGTCTGAGAGGATTCCAAAATACACTTATTTGACACATTGGGCTGCCCGCGCGTTCATGAACCTCAAACAATTCTGAACAAAAGTTGAACGCACAGGCACATCCCCACTGGGATTCACCATGCACCACCGTGCACTATATCCTTTACCCACTTTACAATATGTTAGCGTTCTCATTTTTCAGTCTTATTAATTTCGTTTCCTTAGATAGCCGAACTTGAGATTGGTGATGTGTATGAAGAAAAAGCAACGCTTCAAAACTCAAAAAATTCAAAACTGCTGTTTGGAGCACCTGACACTCCATCTTAATGATCTGAAAGTACAAAATTCAGTGGACTTGAAAAATCGGAGTACTTATATCTTGTAGAGGGAAGTCATCTATCGAATGATGTAAAGGATTTAAAAAAAAACCTTCATTTCTATGTGCACACATGAAAGAGATGCTCACAATGAAAAAGAAAGCGAAAATGCCGAAAAAGAAAAAAAGCGAAATCCCTAGACCTGACAACCACTGGCACACTTTTTTGCTCACTGCGGTCGTTTAGCTTCAGTTTAGTTAAATATGGCAACGATCCTCTGAGTTCGAATAATCAATGAATTTTCGCAATGAAAAACTGATCCCGGAGATGAGTGACCACGTTGGTTACCCAAAAAAAGAAGCCACACAGATTCTTTTCATTGGTGAATGTGACTTTTAGCCCTCGAGTTCCGTAGGACGGAAGTTCGAATCACCTCCCTCACAAGTGTCCCTAGCATCACTCTCTCAAATGCGCGTTCAATGACGCTCACCGCGTTTTCTTCCCGCTTGCGAAATGTCCAGGTTTCTGAAAGGTCAAAGCAGAATGTACATCGCTGATAAAGAGATGAGCACTGATCCGGGTGTTCCTAGTCTTCTTGTCACAAACTCGCTGCCTTACATGTTCACCAAGCACCTCGTTTCCTACTAATCAGCTCAAGAGCCGAGTATTTCTTCATGCTCATTTCATCCCACATAAGCGTAGCTTAAGCATTCGCATCTGTTCGTTCCGGTGAGCGTAAATGTTGCATCCGAACCCATCGATTTCTCATCAACATCGCCCTTTACAGAATCACCTAAAGATCGATGTACCCACATACTTCGTTGGATCCGGCCAGCATTCGTTCCGCTCTGCTGATGCTAGATGTTATCGGAACGATGTTATCAGCAAAGCGCGGATGATGCCGACCCTCAACCTTCCCTCACACGTCGTTCCATTCCACTCCGTTTCTCGGGGTTGACCTAAATAAATTAGGTGAGACGGTATCGATCTGTCGGAATCCTTTCTTCACGTCGATGATGATGTTCCAGTAGAATGTGGAAATCTCAGTCGTAAAGCTACTGCTCTCGAAGTATCTTTATGTACCAAGTAGGGAGGCCTTGATTGTCCAAGGCATCCATGACCGTCTCTACTGGATCGAAGGACTTTTCAAGTCAATGAAGAAAAGAAATAGCGGCGTCTTGTAGTCTCGCGATGAGTTTCGGCGCAGTGTCTATGTGGTCAATCGTGCTGAATCATTTTCGAAACCCATCTGGCTTGTACGGCTGTCCTTCATCTAATACTTTCTCAATCCTGTCAAGGATCACTCTCTTAAAGGGATTGCTGGTAGCGAAAAGTATGCAGATTGGGTAATGGTTGCCGATATGAGGTGATCTCCCCTTCTAATACAACAACACGGTCGATTGCAGGTTTCCCACTGACAAGGAGCCTTGCATTCCAACAGGTAACGATTAAAAAGCCTTGACATAGTGTTGCCGGGAGATTCTTCATATGGTCAGATCTAATTCTCTCAGGACCGGAAGCCGTACGATTTCTTACTGACATAATGGCATGTCGTACATTGAACGGGAGCACTGGAATGACATGTCACTCTTTCCTAAGATGAGGAGGAGGTAAGTAGACGTGGCCGTTGAAGAGATCTGAGTAGAAGACGTGGATTATTTTCTCCACTACCCTTCTCTATGCAATCGTTGTTCCATTCGTGTTCCAGAGAACAGTCATCGTCGAAGTGAAAAAAGAGGCGAAAGAAACGAAAGAGAACTTTAGTTTTTGGTGGCCTCCAGTACGTACTGCTCCACTCTGGCGTATTAGCTGTAACGTTTCCGTGGACCTCTTGGTAGTTTAAAATCTCTCCGCTTTTCTGTACGATGTCTATTCTCAAAATCCTGTTGGCAAAGCGAAGAGATCGCAAATAATTATGGTCCTGCAGTTTCGCTTTCTGAACTTTGCGTCTTTCTATTCTTTCTGTGTAGAGCCGTCCCATTCACCAAGACAAGCAGAATAACGTACGTCCGACACGTGATGCGTTTCAACGAGACCCGTTGTATCAGAGCCGTGGGCGACTTGGTTCCGTGCGATATTAAACGCACTAGTGGAAGAAGCTCGACATAGAGGACGGACTTCGTCACACAGTCTCTTAAATGAAAATTTGATGTTCTTCATATCTCTCGCAGAAAGAGAAACTACTGTGCGACTATGGCACGCGATGAGGACGAATGACGGAATTAATTGAGCCCGCTCGATCAACTTGGAAAACAGCAGGTGTCAATGGAGCCTTTCGTTTCAAAGACGAAAAAAAAAATCTTCTCCATCTCCAAGAGCTGAAGAATCTACTCATGATACTTGTATACATACAAACTTATCTCCATATATTCAGCAGCAGGGAACGCAACGCACCTTTTGCCTAAATGTCACAAGTCACCGACATTTCCACATGAAAAAAAAACAGATGAACTTCTACTAATTTTAAATAAGAAGTACAATAAATACGGTTATCCAACAAGTCACAGGCATAAGTAAACTTTAGTTGGACTGCAGCACTTTCGATGCGAAAAATCTGATGGTCCGAGGTGACCCCTCATTTCAACAGCCTAGCAGAGAATCGAACTTCTTGACAGTGCATGGTGGTCGGTGCATTTTCCTATAGAGCAGAAATCCTGACCTTACAAGTGAGATCGTTCTGGATAACTACGCTGTAGTCCATCTGCTCAAATAAATTCCTGAGATTAGCGCAGTCAATCTCAGTTCCCTGACGCCGTGGCATCGAGGCAAAATTCTCGTTATTGATGATCAAGCAGAGACCTTTAGGGGATGAGAAGTTCGCATAGATCTAAACAACGAACTTATAGAGATACACGTAAATCTGGAAAATATAAAAACAATTGTCCCACCAAATCGCGATTCTTCAAATATGTATCCATCTGAGGACAAGAATTGCTGTCGACAACATGCACTCGGAGACCTTGGAGGATACCAGAAGGATTCATTGCAGTCAAAGCCATTGGTTGGACTGCAACATTTTGTAATTGTACTCAACAAAAACATTAGACCTGATGAGGGACACAACAAAATGTCTCACCTATTGTGTCAGATTTGAAAGAGTGAGCAGTGACGGCATTTCGCTTTCGATTTATCGGTTCGTTCTCACTAAATACTTCAATGGAGCAGAGAACGACCAAGTTCACTTGTACAATGGTATTCAATCCACAATTAAAACTTCACACACGGAAGGAAAGAAGTTCGATGAAAAATAAGCATCGCTAGTGTCGCAAAAAAGGAATCTCGGGAAAGGCGAAAAGTGCACTGCTTAGAAACAAAAACTCACTAACACTTTCCACCAAAATAACATTACGTTAGCTACTTATTTTTTTCACACGCAGGTCCTTTACAATATCATAATTTCTTGATTCTCCTGATTTCTGATGATTTCTAATAAGGTCAGCAAAACTCATGCCAAATCAGCGGATCATTCAACGTCCACTCAACAAGATTTTCCCTCTAGAAATACGTAGTTGCGCAAAAGATCAGAACCAAAGCAGCCACAACAGTTTACCACTCCGGCAGGGTCTCCCAAGCTGAGAAGGAGTTCGACACATCCGACATTCCGACTTCTCGGAATCGGAAGGCTAGCTTAGAGTAAACCACTGCTAAGATTCACCACCGTCTTGGCAAAATGTCGCAAGGTGGTTCCCTGATCCATATAAGGGGGGGGGGGGGCACCTGTGGTGAAAGCTAAGTTCGCCGTGGCATGGCTGCTTAGTTTGGGGAAAAATCTTCTTGCCACTCCAGCATATTCACTGCCTCAGTACCCTGCACACTGGGCCCTGCCGTCTCAGACGTCGGACGGTATGGCGACCGGTGAGAGGCGATCAAATCTCATGTTGTTCAGGACGTCTTTGATTCTGGACCAAGGCGACACAGGCACGACTCGTCATGAAGGCTGTCTCAGAGTGTGTACTTACAACGCGAGAAGAGTGTCCACAGCCGCTGGCGTGCATGCCCTTCTCGAAACTGCAAAAACGTGTCAAATTTTATGTGATTGCTCTGCAGGAGACCAAGAGAAGAAAGAGCGACACACAACAGATGAATGACGGTGCACTCGATATACGTGGAGAGAAGGTTCCGTCGCGAAATGTAGGTGGTGTTGATTTTGTTGTGCGCTCATCTGTCGCCCATCTTCTCGGTTCACATGAGATCCTATCACCTCGCCTGGATATTATTCACCTCCGCCCTCTGCGCCAAAAACCTATCAGTATCATCAATTGCTACTCACCAACATCAGCAGCTGATGACTACGAAATGGACGCGTTTTACGAGAAGCTGGGGGAAGTGATCCGCAGCGAAAAGTCCTTCTACAAATTCGTTGTCGGAGACTTGAACGCAAAACTAGGAAAGGCTACAGAAGAGGAATACAGGATCGGAAGATTTGGAATAGGGGACCGGAATGAAAATGGCAATCGTCTCGCCGGGCTATTGTCCGCCGCTCTCTCTTTCATGGGAACTCTCTTTTCATGAAGAAAGATCATCGTCAGTGGACATGGGAATCGCCCAATGGCGTGGCTCGCGCGGAGATCGACCACATAAACATCAACCGGAGCTGTTGCCTACTTGACGTCTTGTCTCAGGGCGACTGGCACATCGTGGAGGACCCAAACGTGGACTACGAGATGCAGCTCAGAGGATTACGAGCCTATGCTATACGTCCTTCGAAGCCGCGCACGACAAACTTGGATTGAATTTCGAAGACCACGAAAGTTGAAAAGAAGGACTTTGAGGGTTAATTTGAATGCATCGGACATTGGGTTAGTAGCAAATACTAGCTGCAGAAGGATCTTTCGAAATACAGGCAGAGGATTCTGGAAGCAGCACAAAGAAGAACGAGCCTTAAAAAAGTGCCGCAGGGATCTCCACGAATATAATAATCCGCTAGCAGCTTTGCTGAGACTTGCGGAATGGGATATGGAAGACTAAGTGGTGTCGAAAACCCAGATGTAAAAACATCTTAATCCACTATCTTTCAGCGCATCCCAGCAAAATAAAAAATCTGTTATAGGTAACATGTACAGAAGATGTACTACGGCAAGAGTCTCATCGAGTAGCCAGGAAAAAACATGGTCTGTAAATCTGGCCCATAAAGTGGCAATATCCAATGGGTACCCAACTGGAGATGGTGCTACCCGACAAGCACGACATCCCTCTCGAAGATCCAACGTAGTGGATGGCCCAGAAAAGATCCTATTCTGTTTACCTTATATATCTGATGATATGAGCAGAGCGGTACGGGGTTGTCTACGAAGAGCGGGTCTACAGAATGACGTGAGGGTTGTGGAAATACCTCCAGCGAACCTCAAGTGTCAGCTGGTACGTAATCGTGCGTGTGATCGACTCTGCACAACTCCCAGCTGCGTGGTTTGCCCGTTGAGAAAGGGTGATTGCATGGCATCAGGAGTAGTATATTGCATCACGTGCAGGTTGTGCGGTGACAATTATATAGGGGAAACGGGACGTCCGCTGTGTATTAGAGTCAAGGAGCATCTAGATGGACTCGCAAAATCTGAAATCTTCACCCCACTCGGAGAATATGTCATCCAAACTCCGAAGTAGAGGTAGAAGTTAGTATACTATCCTACGAGTCACAGCACGCAGAACACTAGAGGCATTTTGCATAACCGCCAAAGCTCCAAAATTGAACAAGAAGGATGATATCAAAAACGAGCTATCCCCATATCAAGACCTATGCGGGTTTTGATCTATGGGGCGGGCCGTGAGGTTTCTATATAAAACCCTTGTAACTCATAGTTGTGGTGCGGGATGGTCTGTTGCGTTACCAAGTCTAGCGAATGAGGTAAGCACTAGCCAATGTGTTGCTGTTTGAGCTTGCCAACCGTTTTGGTGCTTTCTGTAGGTGATGAGGCGCTTGAGAGGATAAATCACTAATGGCTTTGATTTTTCCAGGCTCTGACGAAGGCGATAACGCCGAAACGTTAGCTGGTGTTTAATAAAGACGATCAATACCAATCTTGGCTGCGGCTCAAGAAAATCAATTAAAAACTACATTTCAACATGCCGAGATTCAAAGACAGTCGAACATGGGCAATATAGATACAATTTGAAATCATTACTCGAAGTATGGGTGTTCCTCCTGATTTCCCCCAACAGTAAGCACATCATCATACTGATAAAGATAAGTTCTACATAAGATCATGTAAACTGTTGGGTACTACTTAAGCGGTCATTTTTGACGGTGTTTCCACTTTCTGAAGAAGGCATGGTGCCAAGTTGAGGCGAACGTGCAAAGAAATAGATACGTGGAGGATCCATAGACGTGTAATGCGACACGGGTAGTGGCCATGGATATGAACCGGTTGCAATGTCTAATTTACCTTTGCAGACATCCACACGAAGTTATTGCGCACCGATCCGACGCCGGTGGACCCGTCGTACCCCATGTTATAGATATCTGGTGTCGGCAACCCAATCCCACGCCGGTGGACCCGTCACACCCCATTTTAGAGCTATCTGGTGTCTGCGCACCAATTCGACGCCGGTGGATCCGTCACACCCCCTATTCGAATTTCGTGACTGACATACACACATACGTACATACATACACACACGCGTAACAGAATAAGCCCGTTATTGTGTACCAGTCTGAGCGTCCGGCTACAGCCCCAGCCCTATACAATAACGGGCTTTCTGTGGTGTGTGTTTGCTTCGCTCGCCTTCACTGACCAACGAAAATTAATATTAGTGTTATTAGTTCTATGAAATTGGAGTTGTGTATCTCCAACAATCTTTCTTCCTTTTTTTTATATTATAACTAAAAGCAAAAGATTTCATAGCCTTCCTTCTAAACGCGTCAGTTCTACATTTGGAAAACATTCGAACTTCAGCTTCAAACACTCCTTATCAAAATATTATAGACAAAATTTAAAAGTATCACGCGAAATATGGGTTTTCCTCCTGTTTCTTACAAACAATTTCCAAAGAATGATGTTTTGGCATAAAATGACGTGAAAGACATTATCCTACTGATAAAGATAACGTTCCACGTCAGATCACAGAAACATCTTGCTACTATTTAAGGAGCCGTTTGCATGCGTGTTTCCGCTTTCTGAGAACGGCATGCTACAAACTTAGGGCGAAAGAAGAAGGAAATAGGCAAACGAAGTAGTCATAAAGGTGAAGAGCAAAGCGCCAAGTGATTACGGCTATGAAATGGCTGCAATCATTTACCTTTTGCGTCATGCACACTAATTTATTGCGCTCCAATGACCGGGTCCACCGACGCCGGTTCATCCGTCGCACCCCATATTATAGCAATCTGGCGCCGTTGGGCCCGTCGCACCCTCTTCTATAGGTATCTGGCGCCGGTGGACCTGTACGAAGAAGGAAATAGGCTCGCGGAAGAGTCATAAAGGTGAAAAGCAAAGCGCCCAATGACCACGGCTATGAAACGGTTGCAACCATCTATCTTTTGCGTCATGCACACTAAAATATTGCGCACCATATTATAGCTATCTGGCGCCGGCGCACCAATGCGACGCTGGTGCACCCGTCGCACCCCATAATATAGCTATCTGGCGCCGGCGCTTCAATCCGGCGCCGGTGGACCCGTCGCATCTCCTTCTATAGGTATCTGGCACCGACGCAACAACTCGACGCCCTGGGACCCGTCCCACCTCGTACTATAGCTATTTGGCGTCGAGGCAGCAACTCGACACCGGGTGGACCCATCGCAACTCATTTTATAGCTATCTGACGCCGGGTGGACCCGTCGCAACCCCTTTTTCGAATTTCGTGACACACACACACACACACAAAGACACACACATACACACATACACACATACACACGTACACACACACACACATACACACATATACACACACACACACACACACACACACACACACACACACACACACACACACACACACACACACACACACGGACTAAGCTCGTTATTATATACCAGTCTGAACGGACTTCAGACTTTCTGTGCTGTTTGCTTCGCTCGCGTTCACTGATCAACGAAAATTAATATTAGTAACGTTTTCTATGAAATTGGACTTATGTATCTCCAATAATCCTTCTTCCTTTTTTATATTATAACTAAAAGCTTTTCATTCTATAGGATTTCATATATTCTATAAGATTTCGTAGTCTTCTTTCTAGACTTTTCAGTTCTACATTTGGAGAACATTCGAACTTCAGCTTCAAACACTACTTACCAATACATTATAGACAAAATTTAAAAGTATCACGCGAAATATGAGTTTTCCTCCTGTTTTCTATAAACAGTCATCAAAGAATGATGTGTTGGCATAAAATGACGTGAAAGACATCATCTTACTGATAAAGATAACGTTCCACGTCAGATCAAATAAACATCTTGCTACTATTTAAGCAGCCGTTTGCATGCGTGTTTCCACTTTCCGTGAACGTGAGGCGAACGAAGAAGGAAATAGGCACGCAGAGGAGTCATAAAGATGAAAAGCAAAGCGTCCAGTGACCACTGCTATCAAACGGCTGCAACCATCTATCTATTGCGTCATGCACACGAAGTTATTGCGCACCAATCCGACGCTGCGGGACCCGTCGCCCCCCCTTCTATAGGTATCTGACGCCGGTGGACCCGTCGCACCCCCTTCTATAGGTATCTGACGCCGGTGGACCCGTCGCACCCCATATTATGGCTATCTGGCGCTGATGGACCCGACGCACCCCCTTCTATGGGTGTCTGGCGCCGGTGGACCCGTCGCACCCCCTTCTATAGGTGTCTGTCGCCGGCGCACCCGTCGCCCCCCCTTCTATAGGTATCTGACGCCGGTGGACCCGTCGCACCCCATATTATGGCTATCTGGCGCTGATGGACCCGACGCACCCCCTTCTATGGGTGTCTGGCGCCGGTGGACCCGTCGCACCTCCTTCTATAGGTGTCTGTCGCCGGCGCACCCGTCGCCCCCTCTTCTATAGGTATCTGACGCCGGTGGACCCGTCGCACCCCATATTATGGCTATCTGGCGCTGATGGACCCGACGCACCCCCTTCTATGGGTGTCTGGCGCCGGTGGACCCGTCGCACCCCCTTCTATAGGTGTCTGGCGCCGGTGGACCCGACGCACCCCCTTCTACAGGTGTCTGGCGCCGGTAGACCCGACGCACCCTTTATATGTATGTGTGTGAAATGAAATTCCAGAGAGAAGACAGGCGGGTCTCAGGACGTAAAATTGGTGCGACCATGCCAGGATGCGCTAGGAACTTCACAGTTGGAACAACGACGCAAAAATTGGAATGAGCGAATAAATTTGATGAAATTATTGGTGTAGCGCTACCGAGCAGTAATTCCAATCAGATTTTTCAGGAAGTGAATGAGACGTTGAGAGCCGTTTCATAGCCGTGATAACTGCATGCGCTGCGTTCCGTCGTTTGTCTCAGTTGAAATAAAGCATGTGAACAGCTGTTTAAATAGTCGCTGCCAGTTCACTTGTTCTGACGTAGATCCTTTGTCACCACGACGATGACGTGAAGGTTATTTCATGTTCGCACATCATCTTATGCTAACTGCTGTAGAAAAGGACGAGAAAATCTAATACTTCAAATAATGTCTTCTTGAATCAAATTCAAAAAATTTTCAATAAATCAATTTAAATCAAATCTTTCATCAATTCATAAGCATAAACTTCTAAAAAAGAATACCCAAAAAAAAAACCTAAAAGTGTTGCTGGAAAAAAGATTCCGTTCGATGCAGAAATATACAAAAAGTGCCACTACATTTCATTTCATTGATCAGTGAATTCAAGCGAAGAGCGAACCACAAGAAGTCTTGAAGTCCAGCGCTAGCAGGACGTCGAGTCATATAAGTGATGGTCCTGCTTTCACTAAATGGAATGAGATGTCTGAGTTTACGCCTTGAAGCGTACGAGCTATATAACGCACACTATTATATGACAAGTTTACCATGTATTGCAAAAAAAAACTGCTGTTGTCCAGCTCCCTGCCAGAGCCACTATTTAAAAAAGCATGAGGGGAACATGGAATCTTTGGCAATAAACATCCTCCACGTAACGTTGGTGCTAGCCGCTGTCAAGTGAACTTCAACAAGCCGTCCTGTTTAGGCTTCTACGATATCTCTGTGTATCGTTTGCTGTGTTGTACGAAAGCGCATCAGAGACCCGCCTGTTATTGGTATCCAGAACTACACTATCCACTGCGGCGATGCTGATGAAAAGAAGAAGAAAAACAACGGCTTCGTGGAAGCTACGGGGAACGACTACACTCTGGTAGAAGAGTTTAGATAGTCGATGTTGAGGTCTCAGATATCAAGCCAGCAGGCGGTATTTGTCGGAACAGATGCGAAGGCAAAGAGGTGACTCGAACAACAACCCGATGTGCTTGGAAAATCGTATCCTCCATGGAGCAGACATCGAATAACGGAAGTCGTCTCGTAGATCTTTGCGAGCAAATGAACATCATCAATGCATCCACGTTCAAGAGAAATCATCGACACCATCATCTTACGTGGCAACGGACAACTCCTTTGACGCTAGAACAACAGCGCAAACGGAAGATGCCAAATTCCTCAAGTCGATCACAAGGAACAACTCTTTTTCCGACATCCGAAGAAAGTAGACCTGCCTTGGACATTCCATTCGACTTTTGCGTTTGCAACCGCCATCCAGTTCTCAGCTTAGCAATCGAAAAAAAGGAGTCGCAGATTTCAACGTCAACCGAAGCTCGAAGTGCCAGGTCTGAAAAACGATGAATGCAGGAAGAAGGTCTGAGTTCCGATCAACATTCGATTGCTGACCAAGAGAGTGGATGACGCTGACTCTTTCACTAAATCCTTTGAGGATGCTGCAAAAAAAAACCTTCCGACTTATAACGGGAAAAATTCACCTTTTCATCTGCGAAGACAATCCTGTATGTGTCCCCCGCACTACCGGTGACAGATAGCAGGTCTGAGAAACCAGTACAAGGGCAAAATGGAGATATGTTCGCTTCTCCTCAACACTGCCAACGGAGTCACTCCAAGGAAGGCAACCCAAGACGTAGTGAGAAGTTCTCGTCTGCGTTCAAAGTTAATGGAAAATCCAGCGGAAACGATGAAATTAGCACAAAAATACTGACATTTTTTTCCCCTTTGAGATTCGCGAAAAGACAAAGAAGATCACCAGTTCAATAATAATTGACGAAAGGATGCCTGACTCGTAAAAACATGCTACCTATCATAGGTCCTCTTCACAAAAAGCTATCCAGAACCAAAGAATTGGCGACGAATATCACACCTGCGCATAATGTACAGGATTTTGAAGCGGATCATCGAGGATCGACTAATAAACCATGGCGAAATAACCACCCGCGACAAACAAGCCGTCTTTCGCCTTGGTCGATCTACGATCTACTACTGAGCAGGAGTTTATTGTGAAGAGAGAGAACGAAGTCTTAGCTTTTTTAGACACCGAAGCCGCTTTCGACTCTCCTCACCGAGACCGTCTTCTCAACGCGCTTCGCGCTGATGGAGTTCCAGGAAAATTCGTATGCCTAATAATCGACATAAATAGAAGAACTACTGCAGCTCGAACATCAGCTGGATGTACTACACCGTTCGAAGTTTAAATTGGAGGCGGGATCGTTTCTGTTCAACTTTGCCGTTGATGACATAATGTGAAGAACAGCTGAGTAGTGTGCCGCCGGTGTCATTTTAGCACCGTCTCCATGTCTCTTTGTGGATCTCGAGTACGCCAACGATGTAGTAATATTCGCTTCTAGCAGCGCAAAGTTACAACATGCTGTTCATCTTATATCGAAATTAGTCGAAGCCTATGGATTGCGACACCCCCTAACAAATGCAAACAGATGTGAGTCTCCCCAAGATTATCATATCTCAACGGAAACCAGGGTAGACAAACAATCTATTGAACTTATTCATAAATTCCGTTATTTGGGTTGTATGCTGAAAATTGACGACAGGACCGAGAGAGATATTCAGCGAAGACGCGTCAAAACCAATTCGGCATTCAACTTATTGACCGAACATCTGTAGACCCCTATCGCCAACGAAGTCAAGCTGCGACTCTACCTATCCGCAATTCGCCCTATCATGATGTAGGAGTCGGAGACTTGGGCAGGGCTGTCGACGGTGATGGGAAATTACGCATAGAGAGAAAGCTGTTTTGACGATTATTGGGGTTTTCCGATAATCTGCCGTAACAAAATACTTTATTCGGAAGTTTACATGGTGTACCAGCGGATAATGCGTGGAAAACATCAACATGTTCCGTGGTCTTCTGAAGTAGTCTTAGAAAATTTTCGCTTCTCTGGTCACACTATAATGAAGTCATCTGATCGTCTTGTCCAAGTTGTTCCGAGGATGCTCCCAGACCCAAACGCAGAGGAAGAGACCTCGTATTAATAAAAGAAAGTTCTGGACAGGGGTAGCAGAGGAAGATCTGAGGACATTTGGCATTAACAAACAGTTCAGTCGGGACGTAAAGTTTCGCAGATTATGGAATAGCAACGAATAGATAGATTCTATGCGAGCTTTAGCTGAAGATCGAACAGGAGAGGTTCTGGTATGTTTGAATACAACACAACCCGACGAAGATGCGCATACCTACGTTAGGCCATAAAATTATGCCACAGTTTAGGTTAAGTATGTCGAGAAAAGTGTGGTGTAACTGTTCCACCCTGTAGAGTCTATTTGAACGACGCTGATATGACTCTGAGTTTGATACCGTGGAGCGTCATACTGTAAAGACCACAAACTACAGAAAACGTAGACTGCTGTTTGGTGAGATAGTTAGTAGAGTTGTGCTATGATGTACACTAATAAATGAAATAAAAAGTGAAAGCGACAAGTATGACAATAGTGAAATGGTTCATACGTCTCCTTTCCACTGTTTGAAAATTTTTTGAGCTTCGAATGTTATACAATTAAAGCATCAATTGCAATCAAATTAACAAAAGACAACATACATGGTTTGCAGTAGGTCTTCGTTGATAAGCGGTTTCAGCAGCTCCGCGAGATGGGGCTGTCGTGCATAGAGTAGAGCCCGAAATAGCGCGTCAAAAGCATTGTCGCCTCTAGACTTCACCGCACGAATGACGGCGGTTCTTTGAGCCGTTACTGATCCAGTAGACTGCAAAAAGCTTGAGATTATGCGGTAGTTGAGCGCAGAACTCCAAAAAAGGGGGCGACATTAAAATAGATGAAAAATAAAATTTATACAGATGTTGTAAAGCTGGAGTAGTTTTATTTAGTAACAGTGGACGAAGACAACGCATCTGTCCATGTGTTGCTATGGATTTCATATTAGATACAGTGCAGCGAAGATGAAGATACAGTTGGGCGAAAACGACCTGACTTTTTGGAGCACACTGCGCTGCTACGAACGCAACAGTTTGCGTGATACCGTATCAGTGTCAGGTCGCTTTCAACACTATACTACGTGAAAATTAAGTAAGCTCCAAGTACGATTTTCAACCAACATCGGCATGCTGATGTTTCAAAAATTGGCTTCTTTTATTGAGCCGGATACGAGGTTCTTACTATCCTTTTTATTCGTGGCTAACATTTCGGCAACATCCCCTTCTTCAAAGCATGAATATGTGAAATCTAACATGATTTATCCGACCAAACGCCTTATCCGCCGAAAAAAGAAAGTCTTCATAGTTACAAGTAGAACAGAACAGCGCACCTTAGGGACAGATGACTATCCTGCCACTGCTAGATACCTCTTGTGAGGTGACTAGCGCAATGAGATATCAGCCTTAAATAGGGCTCGAGACGTGCGTTTCTACTTTGTGACGTGCGTTTCTGTGTGTAATGAAATTCCAAAAAGCAGTCAGACGGGATCAATGGCGTTGAATTGCAGCGACGTCAGGAAGCCATAAAATAAGCGTCGGATTGCGTGCGCCGGTGCCAGACAGCTATAAAATGGGGTGAGAAGGGTATGGGGTTGTTCGAAAAAACACAATTCTACTTTTTCACGAAATGCCACCACTATCAATTTTTTACTGATCAGTGAAAGCGAGACAAGTTAGCCAGAAGAAGTTTGAAAAAGTAAAAAAAAATAACAAGTAGAAAAAATATTCACTATATTAATTTCAAGCGTATTTCTTATTTTTTTAAAAAAGCTTAATTTTACTCTCCTTTTTCATCGCATTTAGATTCTTTTCATCATATATATATATATATATATATATATACATATATATATATATATATGTATGTATATATATACATATATATACATATACATATATATATGTATATATATATATATATATATATATATATATATATACATATATATGTGTATATACATATATATATATATATATATATATATACATATATATATATATATATGGGGAACGGTCAAGGGGTACCCGTATGATGTGCTGCCGCGTATTAAGGAGGCTAATGAGCGTCGTTAATTGCACCGCGCGTCTCCTGATACCGTCATGATCGCTACAGTAGCCTGGTTGCTCCTCTTGTGCTACGTCCTCAAGACGCCCCGCCCACGCCACCCTCCCCACCCATTTCGCCGCGTCTGCCACTCTTACGACGATTTTTTTCCGCCGCGCTTACAGCACTTATGATGCGCTTTTAAAGTCGAACGGAAAGGAAAGTACCTGGTATTAGATGTTGTTTGAAGGTCTACATAAAGTGTGCTTGTAACTTAATATAAAAGAAAGGAAGAATGAAATAGGTTTGTAAAAGTGATATGCCGTTTAGAAATGCGAGTGGAAATGAAATTATCCTGTCTCGACTTGTTAGGTGGAAAACACTCATCCATTTCTGGGAATGCGAGATAAGTTTCAAAAAATGTCTCACTGATCGGTGTTACGCTATTTTTTTTTTTACTTTTTTTTCTCTAATGATTTCTTTTTGTTTATCTAGCTGGGTAAAACTGGCATCCGACGATTAACGGGGCGCGAATAATGCCTCGCAGACATACACTGTACCTAAAGGTATACCTCGAAGATACAAAGGTCTCTGTTCGCCACTAATACAGCTAACCTGTCATATTGATTTTATGCAGAGAATAGATAGAAATGGAGCAATAAAACGAAAGGAGTTTGAAGAGCCATACAAAGTTCTATTATATAAAACTGTATAAGACGTACAAGCAAGTATTGAAATATGTCAAATATTGGTATATTTCAATACTTGTTCTACATAAAGATTATATCTATGTAAAATTTTGAAAAGGTAAAATGTAGAAAGGAGTTTAAAGAATGTATACAAAGTAATAAGCGCATAAAGTTGCTGTTATTATAACTGCCGCAGTTGAAAGTTGAACACGAATTCGTTGAATGGCATCGTGACAAACACATACTTATGCACTGCTAGTTTATATAGAAAACTTAGGGCATGAAATGTGTTAAATTATGGTATGTTTGAAAATATATGCGTGTTATTCTTTTCCCTGGAGCATCTTTTTGAAATAATTTTTACTTATTCTCCTCCTTTATTCCCAATAATATGCGTTTAGTTTACTATATCCGTACATCAGAATTTGCCTCGGCAATTCGTTCTTCACTCCCCCCTTCAAAATTCGCACTATCCACCGCTTCGTCGCTGCGGGAACGTCGCGCGCGGCGTTGATTAGAGAGCAGTAGGGAGGCGGGGTGTAGATGATCTCAGGCGGTCGTGGAGAATGTCTAGCTGGTGCAGCGGCAGCCGTAATTACGAGGAGGCGCGCGGTGCTGAAGGGAGGACAGAAGCGGTCAGCCGGTTTTCACGGGTACCTCTTGTCCCGCACCCTATATATATATATATATATATATATATATATATATATATATATATATGTGCATATATATATATATATGTATATATACATATATATATGTATATATACATATATATATATATATGTATATATATATATATATATATATATATATATATATATGTATGTATGTACATATATATATATATACATATGTATATACATATATATACATACATATATATATATGTATATATATATATATATATATATATATATATATATATATATATATATACATATATATATATATATATATATATATATATATAGACTTTCGACTTTAGACTTTCGGTGGTTTTAGCTTCGCTTCCCTTCACTGATCAATGAAAGTTAATAGTAGTGGTGTTTTTTGTGAAATTAGATTTGTGTTTTTCTAACAACGCTTTCCTTCTCTTCTTTATATTATAAATTAAGGCGAAAGATTAAGGAGTTTTCCTTCTAAACGCGTCAATTTTACATTTGGTGAATATTCGACCATCAGCTGCAAACACTCCTTCGATGCGAGATTAATGTAGATACTATTTAAAAGCATTACTCAAAGTATGGGTATTCCTCTTGATTTCCCCCAATAGTTATCACAGAATGATGTTTTAACATAAAATGACGTGAAAGAAATCATTCTACTGATAATGATAACGTCCCAGGTCAGATCGCATGAACATCTTGCTACTATTTAAGCAATCGTTTGCATGCGTGTTTCCACTTTCTGAGAACGGCATGCTACAAACTTGAGGAGAAGGAAATAGGCACGCGGAGGAGTCATAAAGGTGAAGAGCAAATCAGCAAGCCCAGTGGTCACGGCTATGAAACGGCTCCAACCATTTATCTTTTTCATCATTCACACTAAGTTATTGCGCACCAGTGACCGACGGGTCCACCGACGCCGGTGGATCCGTCGCATATTATAGCAGTCTGGCGCCGGCGCACCAATCTGACGCCGTTATACCCGTCGCACCCTCTTCTATAGGTATCTGACGCCGGTGGACCCGTCGCACCCCCTTCTATAGGTATCTGACGCCGGTGGACCCGTCGCACCCCTTTTTCTGGACATCTGGCGCCAGCGCAGCAATCTGACGCCGGTGGACCCGTCGCACCCCTTTTTCTGGACATCTGACCCCAGCGCACCAATCCGACGCCGGGTGGACCCGTCGCACCCCCTTTTTCGAATTTCGCGCGCGCACGCGCACACGCACACACACACACACACACGCGCAACACACACACACACACACACACACACACACACACACACACACACACACACACACACACACACACACACACACACACACGCGCACACACACACGCGCGCGCACATACACACACGCGCGCGCGGACACACACACGCGCGCGCACACACACACACACACGCGCACATACACGCGCGCGCACACACACACATATATATATATATATATATACTTCTTATTTTATTGCAAACTGTCTTGAGCTGAAATCAAGATCGAGGGCCACTGGAATGTAGGTAGCAGAAACGATATCTCATAGCGCCTTTGCAACCTTCAATCGGGTGCGTACCGTTAGGTACCCGCAGCCGATTATCTGCAGCCGGATAAGTGCCTGCAGAAGAGGCTGTCGGGAGGCCAGAGCAGGCATATCTTGCGCTACCTGTGATCACTAAGCCACGCCGATTCATCACCACATCACTGAGATCATGAGCAATGTTTGTATTCCAATTACGTGATATAGTTGCCTTCTACGAAGGTTCAAAGAACAAAAAGGCAACAACGTAGCAACGTAGATAGTGGAAGAAAAACGTAGAAAATGAAAATGCTAAAACTGAAGCGAAAACGTAGAAAATTTAGGTTTGTAGAGAAAATGTTGCAACAAATGTAAACATAGCTAGCTGAAAATTGAAAAGGTTCTAAAATAAAAGTAAAAAGGTTCAGAACCGAGAACCTGGTTTTTGATAGATGTGTGATTGAAGAAACTGAATAGAAGATATGGATGTAGATTTGTATTTATACAGACTATTAAATTCTTGTAAAATACTGCAGTAGTTTGTGAAATTTCGGTTTTTTTTTTGCTTTACGCAAATAAAACGTACAATTATTTCCTGTTTCTGGTATCTCGTGTGCAGTCGTTCGATATATCTTTTATACGTAAACGATCGATACTCTCCATACAGAGGCAATAGCAGAGCTAGCGTGCCCCTGCGAGGCATGTTTCGCACCTCATTAGACGATGAGAGTCGCTGATGAAGGATGTGATGGGCGGGGCATGAAGCAAACGCAGTGCAGTGCTCTGCTGACGCTGCGTAGCGCAATTAACGATCGCCGTTGCCAGTCGTCTTCCCAAATGATCGGCTGTCGCGGCGGCTGCGAGTACCTACCTATCCTAGTGTTGCAAGTAGGGGGCAATCACCAGCTCGGCCCGAACTCTCTTACAGCAGTCGCGCCTTTTCATTTGTAGTCTAGTTTCAAATTATCTGTCACTGATCAACATATTCCCATGAGTAACTCTAAGGTACTTGTCATCTTGGATATCAACATACATAGTCAGCCAAAAAAAAAATCACAGATCGAGCCACAGATGCATCCATGGCTCGATCCTCCTTCACTTTTGAACGGTTGGGAATCTGCTTCGAAGTCTACAATTTGCTCTAATTTTACTTTCCTTTTTCATCGCATTTAGATTGTTTTCATCATATACAATTATAATCCAAAACTTTCAAAATCGATTCTTGTTAAAGGCAGCATACCACAAATTTGACGTCGTCAGGGAAACAGATGGACAAGCTAGAGATGGGACTGTAGACTACGGGATCAGGGGTGGTTCCGCTCATGTCTAATTAATCGTTGTAAAAAAAAACGGTGTCAAAGACTTCGTTTTTCAGGACGATTTCAGTTGCAACGCGCCGCATCCAGCTGCGCAGCGATGGAATGCCGGTGAGTTCTCCTGGACTCCCTATTCAAATGAAACCGAGGAATAGGCTACTGAGGAGACTACAACGTATACGTAGAGGAGCGTTTTCACGTTCCTCGTAGGAACTAAAGCGGTACCCAGGACGTTTCTAAGACGATGAGGGAGTGGTGAGCGGAACCACCAATGATCCCGCAATCTACAACCCATCTCTAACGTTCCCCGCAGATTCCTTCACCACGTCAGACTCGTGGTATGCTGCCTTGAAGGACCTCATATTTCATTCGGGCTTGACTGCATGGTCGATGGTTCAAAACTACCCCGAACAATTTACCCCTCCGGATTTAATAAATTACTAGCGTTGTGGGAGGAAAAAACTGACATGATATATCGGTCCCACTAATCTCTGTATAGGCTGGACACGCGAAAATACAGAAATCTAAATCAAGTCAAACGCTATGGGGCGTACCCAGAGAAGTAGATATACGCCATGCACTTCAGCTACTTTATAAGACCTTAACTTACGCCTATTTTAGGTTAGTTCCAGCATTAATGTAACAGCCATAAATGTACAACCGTAATCCATTTACATTCTGCGAATTTATTGTCAGTTAGAAACGCGGTTATTGAGTTATTGAAAAAAACATAGCGAAGTACCATGTAAAATAGCATGTAAAAAACTCAGCACTTGAAAACGGCGAAACCTGCCTTGTTTATGTCAAGCGAGCAGTAATTAGAAAATCAAAGGATGCAAAACTAGTAAAAACAGGGAATAAGGAACCCCAGATTCTCCGGAGAACGGTAAAGAGGGTCTCGGCGGATTCTCCACGAATACCTCCGAGACACGTATCCACTGGATATGCCGCTGGATACGCGACCATACCTCGATGAGGTCGCGCTCCAGTCGTTCATAGAGACCCAGAAAGCCGTCTTAGATGCTCTTCTGGCCATAGAGGTGCAAAAGACTGCACAGTTATAAGGGAACATGTGAAGAAGAATGCTATGAGTTGTCGAAATTACAGAATAAATTTAGAAAATGTAGTTAAAAGTACATATCATTTTGTGTAGTTTTGAATAAGAGGACAGGAATGAGTTTTGTCTAGATTTTATCTTCAGAAAGTCTAGAAATCTTATCATATCAACTCTTTCTCGTATAAGAGGTCGGAGATACAGAGGGTATATCTGTCCGGGAATAAATTAGGCTACAAAAAAAACGTGGGACTTGCAGGATAACTAAAGTCCTCATTCCCATTACTTTTGAAAGTTGGAATGTTAGGTATTTAACGAAATTTTCCATACTTAATTTGGAACTTTCCCTCTTATTTTACGTGAGGATTTCTCTTGCTTCTGGTATGGTTACAGCGTTGAGGTCACCTCATATCAAAAAAATTCCAGTGGATGTTTCTAATTCTCCACAACAATTTTGTAGCTTGTGAATCATAACCGAGACGGTGACGCAGAGTATGATGTTTAGCGGTAACCGCACAGAGTCAGGTATTTAGTAGTAACGAAGGGAAATCTCTTTCTCGCACCACTGGTAATTGCTCTGGCGAGGCATGATCAGGGCATGCTCAAAAATCTGCCGGGACCCTCTTTACACGCATCTTGATTTTCTAAAAAGATAAATCTTCGAGGAAAAGTAAGATAAGTATTGTAATCCACATGATTCACAACTGTTATCATTTAACTCGTTATTTAGAGTTAACAACTCAAGTATTGTAAGACAGGTCAGTGGTCAGTTTTCGCTAAAGTAGAAGACAAAAAACCCAAAAAGAATTTGCTTGTTCAGAGCTAAATAATAGCAAAGTGTTTAGAGATGATATGATGACAGAAATTGCAAAGGACCACAAAATGGAACCCACCATGACTTTATCAATGACAGAGTCTGTGAACACTCCTGTGCTTTGAAGATAAATGATAACTTCATCAACGGCCATGTTTCCACTGAGATGAAGGAGACTTCGGTCCAACAGTTGGCGACGTTCGTTGCGCATCATTGTTGCAAGGAATATAGACTACAGAGCTACATCAGAACAACTTATGAGCGAAACATTTTCGTTAACTCTATCTTTGCGAAAATCGAAAAAAAGAAAATCATGTTACGCAGATAAGCGTTCATAAATCAAAACGAAACATGAGAAGACGACATGTATCAGTTCACACGAGTTTCTGCATTTTCTCAGTGGTAAAATTTTGAAAAACAAAGGAGCAAAAAAAAGAGGATTCAAAAAAGTGGGCCCAAGACAACTACATCGGATAAGTTTATGTTATCTTTAGATTCAATTTACGAGGCTTTCTGGACCATGTACAGCATGCATAATACTCGTCACTCAAAATACACATTAATCATTAAATACGTATTAGTTGTTCTGGATACATTATCTGAGTAACCATTATTAGGTTTAACGGGAAGTTTTGGCACAAACAGCAACTTTCTTTCGAAATTGTGCCATTTATTGGATTGGTGCAAAAGTAATGCGCGTTTTTCGTTGCTTTGTCTTCACGACAAATTTTTCTCCGGTTACACTCACCTTTAATATAAGTAGCAGGATCGTGTTTTGTAACGCATTTCGTTGTGGTTATTAGCGATGAAGCGATTTTGAACGAAAATCACTGTTTGGTCAGTACCAAGCTTCGCCTTCGAGACTCCACCTCATCGACCATATCCGCCAAACCTTTAGCCAACTGACTTTTCCAAACATCTGGACGGCTGCCTAAGAGGCAGGATCTTCCAAGACCAAGGTGATCGAGAACAACATCCGAAAGTTTGTGGACTCCAAAAGCTCGGTTTTTTTTATGTGGCGAGTGTAACCAAACTTGTGTCTCGTTGGCAAAGATGCGTGGACTGTAATTATTCTTATTTCGATTGATGAAATTGATTATGAGGCGAGTTATAGCGTTTCGAAGTGAATATTTGAAACCGTGCATTATTTTTGCACCACCCTAATAACAACCATCGAGACTCAATCTATCTTATATTATCGCCACGGATCTCCCTTACTAGAGGGTTCACGGTTAGTTGCGAGGCTACGTGGCGTGTCCCCAGGTGACGGACAGGAACCTAAGCGCAGACCAAAAGCGACTTTGTGCTGCCCTGAGACGCCGGTAGATTCAGGGCATGAACTCCCTGTTCCTGCTGTGCCAAGACTGGCTATTATACTATTGTATCAGAACAACTTATGAGCAAAACATTTCCGTCAACTCTATTTTTGCACGCACGTCGATTCGGCCAAAAGAATGAAATCAAGTGACTAGGAAGTGCAAAGGAAGTTTGGAGTCGCCTCCAATAAGCTCCACTTTTCCACTCCGGGAAAACGCAAAATTCTCCCAAAACTCTTGGGACTACACTGCAACCTCCCCATACGTTTTAAATTTATACGCACGATACAGTAATAAAAATGAGTAACCTGATTCCGGAGGAAAGCCTGATACGTTAGCGCCAGGAAGGACGGGGTTGCAGGAGTCACGTAGGCTACCGAAACGGAAAAGGACTAGAATGACAATCTGTACTTATAACGACCGTGCGCTTGCATCAGATGCAGCCATTGAAGAACTGATTATGCAAGCCAGGAAAAAGAAAAGGTACGACGTCATCGGACTGACCGAGACGACACCACCCACTGGACGCAGTTCATGACAGTGGAGAAGAACACTCTTAGGAACATGGAACAGTAGAGAAGTTGATAGAGCTGGTGTCCTCGTCAACACGAATATGGCAGTGAACATCGATTCTTTCAAACAACTTACGACCCGAATCTGTCTGCAGGTGAGGAGATGTTCAACGCCTGCTTTGACTATCTTCGTCCCTTCGCCTAGGCTCCAATATCAAGCTACGAGGAAGAAAGACCCACGACTTACAATGGAATGACGGAGGGAGAAGTTCTCCCAGGTCATCGTGACGACTAAAACCATTCGTGGGTACTCGCAATTCCAGAAGCCCTCCTCTCCACGCTGGACGGAGTCACCAGGTGGACTGTACGATACTGAAATTGACCACATCATCGTCAGTAAAAGGTTTAGCCTGACGGATGTCGCTGTTGTACCAAAGTTCTTTGCGGGATCGGATCATCGCCTCCTACGAGGAAGACTCTCTTTCATACGGACTATCATCGACTGGGATCTCTTCGTTAATCGAATTTTGGAAAGATACTGCCATGGACAACATCGACGACGAATATGATCGGCTCGTAGAGCATCTTCACAACTGATGAGGGTTAGTTGTAAAACCAGATGTTCATCAAGTGAAATGAAGCACCTCAGAAACGATTCTTATTAAGGTGGTCAAGCCGTTTCCCAACATGAAAATTGGAAAGTGCGGCTGCGTGTTGCAAACTTCGAACGCTTTTTGAAGGAGAAACATCATCTTTCCAATCACCTGAGCTGCTGTTTCAGAATACTACTCATTTCGGTCGCTTAAGACTTTCGACTAGAAAATTTTAAAAAATATCGAACGTCTCGGCTCGTAGAGAATCTTCACAACTGAAGCGAAAAAAGCCTCGAAGAGAGAAGAGCAGCAGTATTGGCCGAAGCATCAAAGGCGGGTAAGAGCTTTTACTACGCCCATCGGAACTTCTCCAATCGTAAAACAAGAATGACTGTTCTCCGAAACCCAGATAAAACAACTACAGCATCGAGAAGAGGGATGTAGAAGGACATTTACGACTTCTACTCAAATCTCTTCGACAGTCATGTCCACTTGCCCAAACGAACTGAACGCGATGCGAACATAGGAATGGGATAACATGGGATTGGAAGTTGATGGTTGGTAATTACTCCATCTTCGTTTCGCAGAAGAAATCGTTCTGATAACACCTAACATCAATGAGACACAACGAATGCTGGCCGAATTTGCTGGAACCTGCAAAAAGATCGGTCTTCAGCTGAACCTGGACAAGACGATGTTCATGAAGAACGGATACGTTTCTGTTGCTTTATTAACGAACATACGAAACGAATATATCCGAATGCTCCAGCTATGTCTATCTAGGTCAGGAAATAAATGAACGACCTGATCTCCGAGCTGAGCAGGAGGAAACGGGTGGCTTGGGCAGCACACAAGAGCACCGATGATGTAGTGAAGAGGACTAGAAACATCTGCCTACGTGCTCACCTCCTCAATACCACCGTACTTCCTTGTTTGACCTTTACTTCAAAAACCTAGGCAAATCAAAAACTAGAAAGAAAATCAAATCAAAATTGAATGACTGGATTCGAAATTCACTTCTACGTCTACGATGAGAGACGCTGACGCGTATGCCAAAGAAAGCAAATTGAGGTGGGCCGGATATGTGACACGTTTAACTGGCAATCATTGGGCCAGAACCGTAAGCGACTGGAAACCACGCGACATCAAACACACCGCAGGAAGACCGCCGAACCAATGGCCAGACCACTTCACGAAGACCTTCAAGGAAACATATGACTTAAAATTCAAATACTTCGCGAAAAGAGAACCCACTGGGCAACGCTTGTGCGCGATCGAGACAAATCAAAGCATTACTGTTGCCCGCTCGAGCAAATCGACGAACAACGGAAAAACAGGAGATACAGGTAATACTATCACAACCGTCAATGACTTTTCGCCATCCACTGGGTGGGTCCTACGTTCGATTTTTTTTAAATTTTCTAGTCGAAAGTCTTAAGCGACTGAAATGAGTAGTATTCTGAAACAGCAGCTCAGGTGATTGGAAAGATGATAAATGTTTCTCCTTCAAAAAGCGTTCGAAGTTTGCAACACGAAGCCGCACTTTCCAATTTTCATGTTGGGAAACAGCTTGACCACGTTAATAAGAATCGTTTCTGAGGTGCTTCATTTCATTTGATAAACTTCTGGTTTTACAACTAACCCTCATCAGTTGTGAAGATGCTCTACGAGCCGATCATATTCGTCGTCGATGTTGTCCATAGCGGTATCTTCCCAAAATTCGACTAGCGAAGCGAAGAGATCCCAGTCGATGATTGTCCGTATGAAAGAGAGTCTTCCTCGTAGGCGGCGATGATCCGATCCCGCAAAGAACTTTGGTACAACAGCGACATCCGTCAGGCTAAACCTTTTACTGACGATGATGTGGTCAATTTCAGTATCGTACAGTCCACCTGGTGACTCCGTCCAGCGTGGAGAGGAGGGCTTCTGGAATTGCGAGTACCCACGAATGGTTTTAGTCGTCACGATGACCTGGGAGAACTTCTCCCTCCGTCATTCCATTGTAAGTCGTGGGTCTTTCTTCCTCGTAGCTTGATATTGGAGCCTAGGCGAAGGGACGAAGATAGTCAAAGCAGGCGTTGAACATCTCCTCACCTGCAGACAGATTCGGGTCGTAAGTTGTTTGAAAGAATCGATGTTCACTGCCATATTCGTGTTCTCATCAGTGGAGAAACATTTTCTGTTTGGTCGTTCTGTTTGCCCTTTACAAACACTGCGTTTGCCAAAAACAGCTTGCTCTTTTCTATCAAGAAATGTTTCTGCTTCGTACCCACAGCACTTTCTAAATTAAGTTCAAACGCATGGCCCAACAACTGGAGTAAGCATGGATTGGCTGTGTTCATCTAAGCATTTGAATTTTACCCGCAAAACAGATGAAGACCTACCAGTAGGCTTTCCATTAATATTAAATTAAGAAGGTTATTTCAAATTATCAGAACTCGGTCATTGCAGATGATACTAAAGGATAGCAACTCTCAGCAACATAGACAAAAATTGAAGGAACTATGTTGATGCTTTGCAATATAATTCTTCCCAAACATACCTACACAGCGTACAACATAAAATAGGTTCTCATTAAAAGATCCAACAGTTTTCAATCCAATATTATTTCGCCAATTAACATCGAAGTGCCAAGAGTTTAACAACTTTGAATGGAAAAAGACTCTTCCACGAGCAATAATAATACTTTCTTTTTAGACCTCCTTTTAACCGACTCACATCCCTTCCAGTTCTTTTTTGAAAGCTTCACTAATTACTTAAAAGTTTAAAAAAAAAAAAACAAACCTCTCTTGAACGCCTAGAATTCAGCCTACCTCACTTTTTGCAGAAAAAGGAAAGTACTGACAATCTAAAAGTACGACAATCCTCTTGAAACCTCAGCATTGCATAGTGAATTTATGTTTTCTTGTCTGATCAACGATATTTCCATAGAACTTTACTCCGGATCTGGTGTTTCGACAATTTCGCCTCTTTTTGTTTCTGTCTCCTTCGAGAAGACACCAGTTGCAGATTACTGACAAACTGCGACTCATATTACAACACGCGGAAATCATTCTATTATTCCAACGTCAATTAGACAGAATAGAACTCTAAATTAATCCAAGGTTACAATGAATCCAAGCAAAAGAAATGTGTACTCCAACAGGTAAAATGGTCTCCTTCTGTGATCTGAAGAATTAGAATTACCGCTCTGACAGAACAGTCGCTCCTCAGAGGGAGTGGTTTGTTGTTCCAGTTGTTATGCTCACTCGGTATACGGTCAAACGTGAAGTAGACTCCTAGACTATACCCTGCAACATCAACTTCGACTATTTATTATGCTCACATTAACAGTTCGCTAAATACGCACTTGAGCGAAGATCAAAGATGAAGACAACGTGTACAGCGCACTGCGATCACGATCCTTATGAAAATAATAACGAGATCCAACGCTAATGATAGTAGGAAGTTTGTATTTTTTGAAGACTTGAAATTTGATTTTGGAATTTTGATGGAAGCATTTTCTAGAAGAGAAGTAGCGCCATTTCACTGCCCTACTACCACTTACCATAAGAAAAAAGCTTTTAATGACATTACATAGGGAAAAAGATATCTACTCATAGGTAAGCATAGAATGCAGGCTACATTAGTTGTAATTTATGTTGAATAAATGAAATGAATAATATGAAATGAACGAATGGATCTCATAATGGATCTGAAGCAACACAATTTTACAAATCCACACACACAGATCTTTTCTTTTTTAGGGTGATATCTAACTCTTCCACAATCTGTAGCTCCTCTAAAGTTTACATAGTAATTTTTGAAATTTCGTAACATATTCTTGAAATCGTCAAAACCAAATCACTTATAAAGACGTGTATTGAAGGTTCTTCCGGAGGGAAAACATAAAATTAAGATTTTCCCCCGTTCGCAACAATCCACGCTAGTTTGAAAAACTTATATATATTCAGTGAATACTTGATGTAAACCGTGCTTTCTTAAGCACAAAGTATGTAGTATTTTTCTCGATTAGAGTCCAATTTTCTTCAGAAAGCAATTTTCAGCACTTCCACAAGATAGATCGGAAACGCACTTCGGTCAAAACGACATGATTTGTGACCAACTAATGTCTGAGCGGTTGCGTTCGAATCTATCCAGTTTTAATTTGCTCGCAGATGACTGCGAGGGTATCACTATTGCAACAGTGGCAGACTTTCAGCCCAAAAAGAGGGCGATGGTATCTCCACGTCAAGTCCGCAGGAACTAGAATTTGATCCTGGATTTTATGAGCCGATTGTTTTGACGTGGTATCAAATACGTTCGAAAATACAAAGCCAATATTTAAAGCTCGAAGAAAAAAAAATGGGACCTACTCAAGAATTTTGTTACAACTACCAATAATTCTCAATCTTATTTTTGGAAAAATAAGATCCTCGAGAACATAAACTCAACGCTTTTTACTGCGCAACCCTTATTCTGTTCCAAGAGTTGCTCCTCTAGATGGCCTATAAACGAAGCGCTGGGCGTTCTCCTTATCGTAACACAAGCGTTTTGTTCAACACCAACTTTGTGCACAACGCGAGGCTGATTTAATATTACTTCTGTTATCCCACAATGAAAGGTGACAGACGATATCTCGTGTTAGTCTATTTATAGGACAAAAATCTACTACTGGTGAGGTATTTGCACTGTATTATCTCAGTCTACTAAATAGAGATCAAGGAGAAAATGTAGGTTGGGCGGGGGAAAGCACTCAGTGGCGACCTTATTTCTCGACTCTATAACTTACTTTTTTCTCTTAGTAACTTTAGCTTGCATGTCATAGAACCTTTAAGACTAATACTTAGAACAGAGGGCCCGACTGATTCAATTATTTACTTCGAGAAATAAGTGAGTGTCCCCCACCCCCCTCCCAAAAAAATCTTGCCCAAGATCAATCTGTGATTACAACCGTTTGAAATCAATGTCAACATGGAGGGACTACGTCTGTGCGAAACGAAACACTAAGGAAAGACGATAAAACTAAAGAAATGTGAGAAAGGTGCTGGTAGAATAAAGTGCAGAACACGATAGAAACATTTTTCGGATGATGGTGATGGTGATGAAATGAATTATACTTAAAACTTCTTATAACACCTTTTTATTTTGTAATGAAGTAATCCGTGCTGTTTGATTAGTACCCACTCCTGCGAAAAATAAACATGCTAATAAGCCACTCTAAATGAGAGCAGATCAAACCGTTGTCCAATGCTCCTTCAGCCGTTTGACCTTCGGCATAAAATCGATGCCCATAAACCCTGCTCACTCTTTCAATTAACGTATGAATTACCCATTTGGAGGCTTGGATGGATCAAAAAGCACCAATCCATGTCAAAAAGGTAAAACGGCAGACAAAACATGAGATTCAAAAATAAATCGGACAAAAGTAATGAAAGTAGTACACTCTGTGTAATGACATCGTATACGAAATTGAACTGAAACCAACGGAGCAAAGAGATTCATTTGATATAAAAATATCTCGATTTTAGAAAACACATCGCCATGATTTCAGAAACTTAAAGTTTCCCGAGGAGCACTAAGATTAAGCCGCAAATCAGCTCTAGAAGAGAATAAGAAGTTAAACTAAGGATAAAATAATGAGCTCGAACAAATATTAAAATAATAGCATAACTTAATAACGGTTTCATTTTCTAGCACACATGTGATCCCCGAACACTCGTCCAAGGAAACTGAAAAAAGGATTCAAGGAAAGAACTTTTTGGAGAATTCTTAGAGAATCACAACAGATATGACATGCCGTTTGTGCCGAGGTTTGCTTCAGACGAGTGCATGAGCGGTCGCTATGCGTTAATCACAGTACTAGAATGTGGCAAATACGAAACAATGACGAGCACTCAGCATCAATTAGGAGCAGATGTACAGCGCTGTTGTGTGCACAGAAAACGCCACCTCATTTTACGCTATTGGCACTACAAAATATTACGTAATAAGGTCACTGTAACTTGCATTATAGAACCTAAAGATTTAGTTCGCACGACGACTTCAGAAGACATCTATGGTCAATGGCATTGTCGTGAGAAGATCTTCTGGAAACAGAAAATCATAGGCGATGAAGAAAAAATTTTGCACTTTAAGTTAAGTTAGCTCAAGTCTAAAGCTGGTTAGGAACCATGGGTAATTATAAAGGGAAAACTGAGATTGGTGCGATTTTGTAATAGTCCGCCTGGTAATGTCGCAACACAGCACATATCCCAAAGCATTTCCTAAAGCTTAACAACAGTGGAGAAAGTTGATAACGTTCTGACTAACTGATCCTTTTGAATTGTTTCCATAATTAAATTCTTGTATTACTAAGATATAAAACAAACGTGAAATCAACAAAATGATCGTGCAAAAACTTTATATCACACCCGCAATGACAAACTCGGGTCAAGACTACCGACGTGAAGCTATGCGCTATTGCGTAAGCGGTTGCGCTCGAAGCTTAGCAGTGGAGCTAGCTGTTGAGGTCTAGATAGGACAACTTCACTCAGGCTGCAGCGTAGTAGTGGTGCCAGCGAGGGTTTCTCTCCAATCCCAACGGCTGCGCTTTTCAACGTCGCTTCCAACGCAGCAGCTTCCGCAATTGCACCTATCTTTACGTCGTTTTGACCCGAGTATGAAAGCTAAAAAAGCTAAGAAGTTATTGGAACAGTTGTGATTAGTTGTGTACGACAACTAATCACAACTGTTCCAATAACTTTTTAGGTACTAAAACTAATTCTATTCTTTAACAATTGCAATACAAAAAGAGCTGAGATTCTAGCCTTACCACAGTGAGAGTGGCGAGTAGAGGATCTGATGTTTAAAGACTCGAACACTGGTCTCATTCTTGTCTAGCGTACTCGCAATGTTGTTCAATCTGACATTCACGTTGCGAATTTCATTATTTCGCAACTTTGCCGACTGTAGTTGTAAACGTAGCACCTAAACTAGCGAATTAGGAAAGTTATACATTGATTTTCACCAGTCACAACATAATAGATCATTTAAAGGACGGAATTTACTTCCAATTTTAAAAAAGTACCAACTGATATATCGTTTATACTTGCACGTTAGCATTAGCACTTTGAAAACTTAAAATTTCTCCAGTGCTAAGAAGTACGAATATTTCGTTTCACAAGAATCTTGACGTTATGACATCATGTACAGTCGAGTCATGAAGACATGAAGCATGGACAGTTGCGTAAGCAGTTGCGCTCGAAGCGGTGCTGTGGAGACAGCGGCTGGAATCGAGGTGGGACCATGGCGAACTGTAGAGATGGGTGGCGGTAGCGATACACTACACTATCCCAACTGCCACGCTCCACCACGTCGCTTCGAGAGCAGCCACTTACGCAACTGTCCGCACTTCATGTCCTTTTGACCCGACTATATATTGTACTCGAACTATTTTTCTTTCAGGAGAAAGGCATTCGATCCACACAGCTTGGGCAAATTAGCAACAAAAAAGATGCGGAAAGGATTCAACCTCACAAGAAAACACTGTTAGGTCAGTATCTGATCCAAGTATAAGACCACAACTATGATGAACCTTAGGTAGAGTGTACTTGCAGAGCACGGGAGCCAGCTCCCCAAACGACATATCGACAAGAGAGAATGGAGCTGGGAGTGAGCATGGCGACACATTCTGGTTAATGAAGGTCGCAACTGAATTCTGATGGTCCGATTCCATTCGGTTCGGTCCTTTTGTGATATCAGTTCTTTAGCTTCTCATTTCTCCACAAATTTTTTGGGCGTCACGACATAAAACGGGGTCGTAGACGCATTGGCATATGTAGTCTGATGGAGATGTTGTTCAACGACAATGCCCATAGAATACACCATAGTGAAACCCCATCATGTGATTCTTTCGGATTGCGTGTAAAGAGGGTCCCATCGAATTTTCAAGCAATTTTCCCGATCATCCCTCGGCACAGCAATTGGCGATGGTGCGTATCCTGTGGAGGGAAACAGTCCTTGATACCTAAATAGCTGACTCCGCATACCTATCGTTGATCATACGCGCATCACCGGCCAGGATATAACTCACGAGCTAATTAATTGTTTTGGGGAATCAGGCATATATGCTGGAATTTTCTGATGAGGATTTTGAAAGATATTGTGATATAAGGTGATTTCAAATTTCTAACCAAGCAAACAAAAGCAAAAGAAACCCCCACGTGAAACATGAGGGAAAGATGCAATTAACAGCCTGAAATTACGTGTAAGAAAATCTTTGTTAAAAACGGAACAGTTCAGCTTTCAAATATAACGGGATGAGGATTATCGAACTCCTATTAATTCCAAGCTTTTTAGGGCCTACTTTCTTTCCATATGAAACCTTCGAATAGTGTTCGTACTAGTGAAACAGCTGAAGAAATAGGAACGAAAGTGACAAAAAGCTGGTCGTATGGATGGTATACAGGTGCTTAAGAGACCTTCTGTATCTCCGATCTCACGGAGGCTAATTTAATAAGATTTCTATACTCCCAGAAAGTAAAAACTGTACAAAATGCGCTCCTCTCTCTTAGTACCACCACACAAAACATCATGTATTACTAAGTACATAGTTTTTTAGTTGATTAATTTCGACCACTTTCTTTTCTTTTTTTAAAATTCTTTTTATATTTCTTTGTAACTCCGCAGTTTTCTGTGTAAATGTGGTCAGAAGAATATCTAAGACGGTTGTCTGCGTCTCCAAGAACAACTGGAGCGTCTTCCTGTTGAGGCAAATTGGCGTCTTCGTCGACATATCCACTCAACACATAACGAAGGCATTCGCAAAGAATCCGACAAGACTTTGTCTACCTGTTCCAGGACTGTTCACCTTCGTAATCAACACCGAACTCTATGTTTTCCAACAAGTTTCCGCACTCCGTCAATTATGTAATGTTGCCTATAGCTCACTATGCAGCCCGCAAAGTCCAGAACATGTGGATCAGGGCTGTATCCTGAAGGAAAACGGCAGCTAGAACTCATGATATTAACGACTTGATTTTAGGCAGTGCTCGTGGACAATTCTCCGCTCTCTAGATCCCTTGGAATAGTAAACAGAGATTGGGATGTATTTGTGCAGGTATCACAGAAAGAATGCGAAACAATTCCTGCAAGCCAGAAAATCAAATATAAAGCAGGAACGCCGGTTACCCGAAAGAGCTATTTTTTGCAGCCCTACAAGTAATAGAATGGAGTGTTGGAGTATTATGTACATTATTATTACATGCATGTACATTGTGTATATTTGGTACCTAGTTATTTGTTGTTATGTTATCCCTCACTGCCATAGTTATTTGTTAGTACATCATAATCGATCGATAGTGAGGTCGAGTGGTAACTCAGGGTTCGTGCGCGAAGAGGCGGGGTCGCCCAGGCCAAGGCATATATAACGGCGCGTCAGCGCATACTAAAGGCTTTTTTTGGTCGGATAACCGAGCGAAGAGAGGTGGTTCCTCTGAGCTCTAGTGAGCGATCCAAAATAATTCGGACAGCCTAGGATAAGTATGGGAGGTCCTGAATAGCGGGAATCAATTAGTCATCGAGTAGCTGGTGTTACGGCGGAGGTCACGCGCAACATTTCGAAGTAGCTAGAAGCTACCAAATTAAGACCTGCTAGTGATGTCACAGGGAGGCCGCATTTACCTTGCGTCACCAATCGACGCAGGCCCTCGTATTTATACTCGTGTTATCGTTGATCTTCATCTATTCTCAGTGCATTACCATCGCCTCGTTAATCTCAGGAAGTTGTCGTAAGATACTCAACGAGTTCTTGATCCTTACGCGTCATTATTTGTCACCGGTCATTTCGGATAAAAAATATATTATTCGACTGTGTGGTTACTGAGCAACGGTCTATACCGTTAATCTTTTCCGTCGTGTTCCTCATTCGTGGGTCGGGTGTGGTGTAGCGGTCAGAAGTTCCGCTCCCTGCACGACCGATCGGAGGTTCAAATCCGCTCTAGTGCTCACCAAGCCTTTCATCCCTCCAGGGTCGATAAATTGGTACCAGACTTGTCTGGGAGGATTAAAGCACTGACTTGACACATCGGCTAGCCACCGCAAGTCATTGTATAGGCCAGATACACGTTCTTAAACCTCAAACGATTCTGAATTGAAGTGAACGTGGGGGCGCATCCCAAGCGGATTGAATAACGCCAGGAACTTCATCCTTTACCTTTTTCGTGGGAATACAACCGCGGAACATTTACTTTTATTTTCAGGCTGCAGTAAGCACCCAATTCTGTCGTGAGGTATGACGTGCTGTGTTTAAGGTGAGACTTGTGGTCTGTAATCCCAGAGCACTGTGTAGTCTAGTGGTATTTACATTCCAGCCTTACAAGAACTCCAGCCCTATGAGTGCAGAGAATCCAACATCAAAAATTTTTACAGGCGCTCTCTCTAAGTAAAGTAAGCTAAGCCATTGACGTATGACTTAGTTCACTTAATTGGCGTGCCGACATCAGTGCTCTAAGCATCTGATCTACCTGGCTACAGGTTTCAAGTATCCTGGATGACACCACCTTTCTGCAATATTTGCGTAACTTCTGGCATAACCATAATCCAGTAACTTATACGATTCAAGATGTACACTTCTAATTGTGTTTAGTGAACAAGGCTATCGCTTGTGAATAGCAATAAGACTAGTATATGCGGTTCATAATATGGATGCAATGAAAAGAACGTGTAAAAGCCACCTCTATTTCCTTATCCAAAATTTCACCGTCGAGATCCTCTTCGCATTTAGTAGTTTCATCGTACGAACGAAGAATTTCAGCTGCTTCCACGACGAAAGGCGCTTCGCTGACCATTCCCTCTTCCAGATTATGGACATCTAGACAATGAAACTGTATCCTTATGGCTTCGATTCATAGCACTTATTCCAGAATTCATTGCTCTTCTTTTCTGCAACATCAACAAAGTCCTATTTTTATATCATTAGTGACGTTTAGTTAGAGATTCCATTCTTCCTATCAATAATGAACAGATGACAATTTGCCAAAAGAAAAAACAATGCACATTGCGTGCCAAATAGATGGCCCCACTGTAAACATCTTGCACTCCTACAATAAAACTATTCTTTGCTTCTAATTCTTTTCCAATCTTCGTTCTTTTGGAAGAAACGGAACGCTAGAGTTTGCTAAAATCGCCCATTGAAATATTCAAGTCGAGGAAATGAACTGAACAACTGTAAGGATGGCATAAAAGAACAGTCGAAATCCACAGATGTCTTCTATAAACGTTAAGCTAATGTTTTGCTGCCTCTAAAGGAATGATTCAGAATGGTCATCAAACAACATTTTTGATTCATACATTGCAGCTTGTTTCTCTGTCGACAGACGCAAGTATTATTGTTCCATGTAACAAGAAGTTCTTAAGATCAACACAAATCTATCCATCCTTTTCTAAACAACTTATTGAGAAACACTTTGATTTTTTACCGCCATGATTCCAATAATAAATCAATCTGTCCGCCCCACCACAATTATATTTTTCGTCGTTCATAAAAACGATGTTTTCCCCTTGTCATTCTATATATTGTGACACCTACCTCTTTCATAGACATGGAGAAAAAAGTGTATCGAGTAAGAATCGTATCAAATGCTAGGCACAAAATTATTCACTACATTTGCGTTCCGACTCAGCCTTTTCGGAACCCTGCAGCGCTTTTAAATGAGAATATATGGTTCAACGCCAGCTTTGAATATCTTCGTACCCAATGCTCCGACACCAAGCTACGAAAAAAAAGCGGAAACTCTCTTTCACTGAGAAGACTACATCTTTAAGATCACTGCTAGTGACTTTGGTTGCACAACAGACTCCAAAAAGAACGCCTGAGGAACTTCACATGCGGCTTGGGGAGCACACATGTGTACGTACATACATATGTAGTGAAGAAGACCAAGAACATACTGCCTCGTGCTCATTATTCAACACCACCGTTCGTTCTGTCTTGATCTACGCATCAAAAATCTGGATGTTTCGTAAGCAGGATTGAAATGTGGTGAGTGTCATTGGATGAAATAGGAGTGAATGTTGATCATTCGCAGCTACACCTACACTTTGCTGATGAACATCATTCTGTTAATCAGTATCAGCCAAGCTTTACGAGTATAAGCCGAATTCGATAGAACGTGTGAAAGGATCTATCTCCACCTGAATCTGGCAAAGAAGACGTTTATGAGAAACGGAAGCGGTTCGGATGCTCCATTCACAATTCCCCGCCGAAGCATCCGCATCATCCCACTTTACTGCTTTCTGGCGCCGGCGCACCAATCCTACGTCGTGGAGGGCATCGAATGAGCCAAGAACAACTTCAAACAATAACAAAAACAAACATGAAAGAAAAACAGAAACAAATATGGTGAAAAAGAATATGAGGCATCAGATAACCTAACGAGTGATGGATGGCCAAGTTTGTAAATAAGTTCTTCCAGAACATTGTTCCTTTGTTTGTTTTTGTTTTTTTTTAATTTGTTCTTTTTTCATTTGTTCCTATGATTATCGGGAGGGGGGGCGATCCTTGACATCAGAAATCCTGTTTTTCAAGTGCAAAGATAAACGGCGGGCAGTATTTCCAAACACTGCTGTTCCTTCATTCATGGCACCAATCTCTGCTTCAGCTAGAGGAATCGGAGTTGGTTAGTCGCGAGGCTACGTAGCGCGTCCCAAGGCTGCGGATAGGGGGCTAACCGCAGGCCAAAAACGACCTTGTACATGCCTTGAGACGGAGGTGAATTCAGGGTACGGACTCCCTGTTACTGCTGTGCCAGGACTAACTCATAAAAGCCCTTGCAACCCACACGTCGCTCCGGCCAAAAGCCTGGATTCCAGCGGAGGTGCAAGGGAGGCGTTTTGGAGTCGCCTCCAACAAATAAGCTCCAGTCCACTCCGAGAGAGCGCAACGTTCTCCCAAAACTCATGGAACTAAAGGCCTGCAACCTGCCCATAGGTTTAAATTTATATGCAAGACGCAGTAATAGAAAAAAGTCTCCTGATCCCCGTAGGAAAGCTTTGTGCCGTGGCGCTAGGAAGGACGGGATTGCAGGAGCCATCTAGGGTACCGAAACGGAAAAAGATTAGGACGACAATCTGTACTTATAACGCCCGTACGCTTGCATCGGATGCGGCCATTGAAGATCTGATGATGCAAGCCAGGAAATTCAGGTACCACGTCATCGGACTGACCGAGACGACACCATCCACTGACCGCAGTTAATGATGCAGGAGAAGTCTTCTTAGGAACATGCGACAGTAGAGGAGTTGGTGGAGTTGGTGTTCTCATAAACACGAGTATGGCAGAGATCATCGACTCTTTCGAACAACTTACAATCCGAACCGGACGTCTACGGATGAGATGTGGAACAAAGCCAGCTTTGACAATGTTTGTCGCTTACGCTCCAACATCAAGCTACGAAGAAGAAGTCGAAGCTTTCTACATGGACCTAGTGAAGTTCCACAGAGAAGGCCATACCTTCTACAAGATCACTGTTGCTGATTTTAACGCCCATATTGGCCCCAGAAGAAGGACTGTGAAGCTTCACATCGGGACCACCTCCAACAATGGAAAGAACAAGGGAGAGGCTTTCCGAGCTTATCATGACGACTTAGACCATCCATGGGAGTTCGCAATTCCAGAAGCCCTCCTTTCTATGCCGGACGTGGGAGCCACCCGGTGGAGGGTACCGTGCTGAAATTGACCACATCATCGTCACCAAAACGTTTTGCCTGACGGATGCCGCTGTTGTACCAAAGTCCTCCGAGGAAGATTTTCGTTTACCCGGGGAGAAGAGAAACCCGGCTCATGGAAAAATTCCGCAATGGACAGCATCGACCAGGAATATCGATCGGCTAGTTGAACACCCTCACGAAGAAGGCTGAGAGTTTTAAAACCACCAAAATACGCCTGTCTCCGAAAACTCTAGAGCTAGTACGTCAGATGGAGTTGCACGAGTCGCAGGCAAGCAAGAACTCAAGAGGCTCGCAAGGCTTTACAGAGAGGTGATAAAAGAGGACCTCAAAGAGAGAAGAGCAAAAGTGTTGGCTAAAGCTGCAGCGGTGGGAAAGAGCAATCGCTACTTCTGTCGAGGATTCTCCAATCGGAAGACGAGGATGACTGCTCTCCCAGATGGAGCAACTACAGCATCGAGAAAGAGGACGAAAAAGGTCATCCACGACTTTTACTCAGATCCCTTTGACAGCCACGTCCACTTACCTTCTCACCATCTGAGGGAAGACCGACAAGTCATCCCAGAGGTTCTCCCGTCCGAAGTACGACATGCTATCATGTTGGTAAGAAATCGTACGGAACCCGGTCCGGACAGAATAAGACCAGAACAACTGACGAACCTTCCGCCAGTACTCATCAACACCCTGGCGAGGCTCTTTACACGTTACCTGTCGGAATGCAAGGTTCCTAAATAGTGCAAGACCAGCAAGACCGTGTTGCTGTATAAAAAGGGAGATCCACATGATATCGGCAACGATCGCCCAATCTGCTTACTGTGCGCTTCTTAAACTCCACCGTACTTCCTGCTTTGACCTATGCCTCGGAAACCTTGGCATTTCGCAAGCAGGAAGAAACCGCGGTGAGCGTCATTTAACGCGTAATTGAGAGAGTGATGCTAGGACTATCCCGATTCACGCAAGTGATCGAGTGGATTCGAAGTTCTGTCCTATGTCAGTGATCGAAGATTGGAGACGCCGTTGCATTTGCCAAGGTAAGCAAAATAAGGTGAGCTGGACACATGATGCGCTTTAGCGACAACCGTTGGACCAGAGCCGTGAGCGACTGGGTTCCCCGCGATATTAAGCGCACTACAGGAAGACCGCCGACCCGATGGTCAGCTTTCTTCACGAAGTCCTTCAAAGAAAAGTATGATGCCCTTCGTGTCCCACGCGAAAGGAACCACTAGGTGACTCTGGCACGCGATCCGGAAAAATGGAATGGTTACTGGCGCCCGCTCGACCACCTCAAAGAACACCGCGTGTCACGGTGATTAAAGTGAACAATTAATTAAAACCAGTTTGAACGTCCGGCTAAAGCCGGACTTTAGACTTTTCTAGTGTTCACTTCGCTCGCCTTCACTGATCAATAAGAAATAATAGTAGTGACTTTTTTGTAAAATAACAATTGTTTTCTATCAACTCTTTCTTCATTTTTTTCTTCAAAAATTTAATAATAGATGAGAGATTTCATGATTTTCTTCCTAAACGCGCCAGTACTATATTTGGAAAACAATCAAACTTGATTTTACATCTATGTTTCTCTGAAACCTTCGCAATTTGGAAACATTAGTCGAAGTATGAGTTTCCTCCACTCTCAAAAATTAGCACAGAATGATGTGCTAACATGAAATGAAGTGAATATCATCATCCTAGTGATGAAGATAAAACTCTACGTCAGACCACGTGAACGTGTGTTGCTTGTATTCCATCTAAGCAGCCGTTTGTATGGGTGTTTCCACTTTGGGAAGAAAGGATGTTAGCGGCATCAGGGAAATATGCTTGGAAATAGATACGCGAATGAGTAATAGAAACCCATTCTGCCGTTGGGGCTCCCGCGCACCAATCCGAGGCATTGGGAGCCGTCTCACCCCACTCCATGTTTTTCTGGGTCAGGGGCACGAATTCGACGTCGTAGGACCCACCCCACCCAATTTTGCCGCGTTGTGACCCCAGCGCACCAAACCGACGCCATCAAATTCCTCTCACTCTTTTTGGAATTTCGGGACTGAGACACACAAAGGCGCACACACGTGACAGAATAAGTCAGTTATTATATAGCATGATAGCTTACAAATTTGGAAGTGTACATTCACATAAAAGTTTATTTACCCTTACTAACGCATGACGGAAACTAACTTGGCCTATCAAACCCAACATAGATAAAAATAGACCTCTGGACAATGGTGGAAAGGTAGAGTGCTCCCATATCAGATGCATGGCGATGGTTTGGCACCCCACCAGTGCGGAGTTTTGCATCATTATGGAGCATTTTCGTGACACACAAACACAGACGCATACACACACGGACTAAGCACGCTATTATATTATATATTAATTTAACCAATTAATTAATTAAATACAAGAAAATAAAACACAGAAAATGTGCCGCTGTCTCCACCTTACACTCCAGTTCACTGATCTGAAAAACAAGAATCAACAAAATTTGTAGAATTAAAATACTTCCTTCTTGAAGGAAAGGAAAGTTCTCTACCAAGCAGTTTATAATATTTTACCGCTTTTAATTCAATGTGTATGTACATAATATTACATATTATGCTATATAATGCGCTTAGCCCGCGCGCGCGTGCGTGTGTGTCACGAAAACACTCCATAATGATGCAAAACTTTGCACCGGTAGGGTAGCGAATTATCGCCTTGCACCTAATAGACGAGCACTCTACCTTTCCACCGTTGTCGAGAGGTACGTAGTCATGTATGTTGGCTTTGATAGGCCAAGTTAATTTCTGTCATATGTTAGTGAGGGTAAATAAATTTTGTGAATGTACCTTCCAACTTTGCAAACTATCATGCTATATAATAATGGGGTTATTCTGTCACCTGTGTGCGTCTATTTGTGTCTCAGTCACGAAATTCCAAAAAAAGAGGGAGACGGCTCCCAATGCTTCGGATTGGTGCGCGGGAGCCCCAATGGCAGAATGGGTTTCTATTACTCATTCGTGTATCTATTTCCAAGCATATTTCCCTGATGCTGCTAACATGCTTTCTTCCCAAAGTGGAAACACCCATACAAACGGCTGCTTAGATGGAATACAAGCAACACACGTTCACGTGGTCTGACGTAGAGTTTTATCTTCATCACTGCGATGATGATATTAACCTCATTTCATGTTAGCAGCACAACTACATGATCGAACATTGAAGCGAGTTAAATGGTGACGGTGATTATATACACAATCTCAGCTATTTTCAATGACTACCTGCATGAAGCTCATCCGAGATCATGTAAACCTTGGCATCGTTGTGAAGCTGCTTCAAATATGGGCTGTCGCTAGCAATACCTTTCTGCAAAGCAGACACGAATTTGTTTTGCAAAATCACACACGCTAAGCTGGACCCATGTTTGACTCACGTGAACATTTAAAAAGGCCTGCTTAGCAACCTCTGATCGTATACCTGCCCATTCGGTCTCAGCTTGCAAACGACCACATTGGAACAGATCCACTTCCTTCGTGTTCAACTATAAAATGTTTTTTTTTTTTTGAAAGAAAACAATTTGGAAAAGTAGGCAAGCACAAATTTTCTTTCAAAAGATCCCTTACAGCTCTAGTAGACATATTCCTAACTGCCATCGCTTTAACAGCGTCAAACAATTGAAGTTGCGGAAGCAGCATATCGAAATCGCATTTTGATCTGATATAAGGAGTTTAAAAAGCAAAATAAAAGTTATATCCGAGCAGTACATACCAAACCTATGCATCTGATTAACTAGACATCCTATTGATCGTGCGACATAGTCTTGCAATCAACAGCCCATGAGTGGATTAAAAAGACAAACACATTGTTGCTGCTGTGTCAGGACTGAATTAATGTCCGAAAATTTCGCTCAAGTCAAAGGCAGGAACTACCTAGGGTGCCAAGGGCGGAAAACTACATCTGCACGTACAACGCACAAAAGCGTGCATCAAGCGACCATTGAATATCTGATTATTCAAGCTTGGAAGATCAATGACGACGTGATCGGAATGAGCGATATCCCCAGTGTACGCCTTAACATCAGGGAACTGTTACTTAGAACAGTACCGACTAAGAGAATTAGTGGAGTAGATACCCTCGTCAATAAGAGGTTACCAATGAGCATCCGTCATTTTACCAGAAGCACTGATTATCTCCGCACCTACACTCTATCATCAAGTTACGATGGAGTTATATGGATCAAAAGAAGTTCTACAGAAGATCATACCTTGTACAAAGTCACCATTACTGACTTCAACAACAAAATAGACCACAGAAGAACGTCCTAAAGGGATACCAGGGATTGGAAGGTGTTGGAAACTCTCCACAAATAGATAGATATAGAGATAGTTCACGAATATGAGCATGATCACACTCAACTCCGTCTAGTAATTCACAAGAAAGCGTGAGAAACAGCATTGGTTATAGCAGTCCACTCTTTGATGCAATCTGTTATGCGATAGGACGCGAGCAATCTGCAATCGCCTCAGTTCAACTGATGTAAATCAAATAAGCACAGAAGTCCCAACCATCGTTTACAATATATTATGGGTAACTGCAGCATAATGTTAGTAGCAGAACGACTGCCATCTTCTGCTACTCATAATATGTTGCATCGTTGCGGATGCGAACGCAATGGAAGTTGTTTTGGACGGCTTTTCCTATAATACTAGTGGAAATTGAGCGTAACCACGTTCATATTCGTGAACTACTGCCCTATCACGACAAAAAAACTATCTCGGGGTACGATGAGGTTGATTCAATTTCAAGAGGTTATTACAGAAGTGTTGGGTGTTTTTTGTGATATGCCATTAGCAATACGTGACACCCTCCACAACGGTTTACCGCCTCATAGTGGCGTGGATGTGACACTGGGCGTCGAACTGCGATGCACAGCAGAGGTTCGTCCTCCGGCAGCTACTCCCAAGCTGAGAAGGAGTTCGACACATCCGACATTCCGACTTCTCGGAATCGGAAGCCTAGCTAAGAGTAAACCACTGCTAAGATTCACCACCTTCCTGGCAAAATGTCGCAAGGTGGTTCCCTGATCCATATAGGGTGGGCGACGACCTGTGGTGAAAGGTAAGCTCGCCGTGGCATGGCTGCTTAGTTTGGGGAAAAATCTTCTTGCCACTCCAGCATATTCACTGCCTCAGTACCCTGCACACTGGGCCCTGCCGTCTCAGACGTCGGACGGTACAACGACCGGTGACAGGCGATCAAATCTCATGTTGTTCAGGACGTCTTCGATTGTGGAAAAAGGCGATACTCGCACGACTCGTCGTGAAGACTGTCTCAGACTGTGTACTTACAACGCGAGAACAGTTTCCACAGACGCTGACCTGCATGCCCTTCTCGGAGCTGCAGAGCGTATCAAATTTCACTCTGCGGGAGACCAAGTGCAGAAGGAGCGACGTATGAATGACGGTAAACTCGTCATTCGTGGAGAGAAGGTTCCGCCGCGAAATGTAGGCGGTGTTGGTTTTGTTGTGCACCCATCTGTCGTCCATCTCGTCGATTCTCACGAGATGCTGTCACCTCGTCTGGCCATTCTTCGCCTCCGCCCTCTGCGCCAAAAATCCATCAGTATCATCAACTGCTACTCACCAACATCAGCAGCTGATGAATCCGAATTGGACGCGTGTTACGAGGAGCTGGAGGAAGTAGTCCGCAACGAGAAGTCCTACAAATTCGTTGTTGCAGACTTCAACGCAAAACTAGGAAAGGCCACAGAGGAATACAGGACTGGAAGATTTGGACTAGGAGACCGGAATGAAAATGGCAATCGTCTCGCTGGGCTGTTGTCCGCCGCTCACCTCTTTCATGGGAATTCTCTTTTCATGAAGAAAGATCATCGTCGGTGGACATGGGAATCGCTCAATAACGCGACTCGTGCGGAGATCGACCACATACTCACCAACCGGAGGTGGTGTCTACTTGACATCTCAGTAGTACCATCCTTTTGTAGTGGTTCTGATCACCGTCTCCTTCGTGCGAAAATACGTCTTAGCCACACGATGGAAAGGAACATCTGCTATCGGCAGCGAAGGAGAAAAGAAGTCGTCTTCGACGATTGCGTACTCGAGGACTCCTTGTCCCAAGGTGACTGGCACATCGAGGAGGACCCAAACGTGGACTACGAGATGCTGCTCAGAGGATTACGAGCCTGTGCTGAACGTGCCTCGAAGCCGCGCACGACAAACTTGGATCGAATTTCGAAGGCCACCAAGGAATTGTTGGAAAGAAGAAAGGCTTTGAAGCTTGATCCGAATGCGTCGCACATTGAGTGGTTAGTAGCAAACACTAGCTGCAGAAAAGCGTTGCAAGAGGATCTTATGAAGTACAGGCAGAAGAAGATTCTGGAAGCAGCACAAAGAAGAACAAGTCTGAAGAAGTGCCGCAGGGATCTCCGCGAATATAATATTCCACTAGCAACCTTGCTGAGCGAAGACGGGACTCGCACGTCTTCTCGTCGTGAGATGGAAATCATAACGGAGAGGTTCTACTCGAACCTTTTCCGTTCATCAACTCCTATGTCAAGCACGATCATCCCCACTGGCGAAGCTCCACCACGGATTCTCCCTTCGGAAGTACGAGTCGCTATCAAGAGCATGAAACCTGGCACAGCCCCCGGTCCTGATTTTATATCAACAGACTCTCTCCGGGCTGGTGGCCATCAACTTCATGCAATCTTAGCAGCGCACATGACATCCTACCTTCAGAAAGAAAGGATCCCAGACCAGTGGAGTACCTCGCGTAACCGTTCTTATCCACAAGAAAGGTGACCGAGAGGACCTTCGGAACTACCGTCCGAATGCTTGCTGAGCGTGTTATACAAAGCATTCACCAAGATCATCCTCGCGTGCATATCTAGGATGGTGGATGAAGCCCAGCCTCAAGAACAAGCTGGATTCCGTCAGAGGTTCAGTTGCTTGGACCACATCCAGACCTTGTCGAGGGTCATAGAGGTTTGCCGGGAATACCGCCTGCCCCTTGTTCTAACCTTCATCGACTATGAGAAAACCTTTGACAGCGTAGAAACGAATGCAATCAGCGCTGGTCGATCAAGGCGGGTACGCGTCGTAGCGTCATTGCAATGAATAATGAAATCACTATCCTGGGAAGAAAGGGGCATACGTGTTGATGGAAGATTTCTTTCAAACCTTCGTTTCGCGGACGACATCGTTCTCTTTTCGAGCAGTACCAATGAAGCAGAAACGATGCTCAACGAATTGAACGAAGCAGGGAAGAGAATAGGACTACGAATAAACAGAAAGAAAACACAGTTCACGAAGAACGCCTACTGCGAGGACGGAGGAGTACAACTTGAAGGCTCCCAAATCGTGGAAACTTCGTCATACGTATACCTTGGACGTTCAATGAACATGGAAAACGACTTGAAGGAAGAACTAAATAGAAGAATGAGAGCAGCATGGGCAGCATTCGCAGCCGTCAGGGAAGCTACGGACCAACTGACGGACCAAGATCTTCGTGCCCATCTGTTCGACTCGACAGTCCTTCCAGCGCTCTGTTACGCAGCGGAGACGTGGGCAGACACCGCGGCCACGTCTAGGAAGCTACTTACTACCCACAGAGCCCTTGAGAGATGTCTCCTGAAGTTTTACCGGCGCCCACAACACCTAGCCGGTCTTCGTAGCTCCGACTTAAGAGGAATGTCCCGTCTTCACGACCCAGCGGAATATGTATCGAAAGCAAAACATAGATGGGCCGGTCACATCATGAGAAGAATCGACGATAGATGGACTAAAAGAACGCTAAAGTGGATCCTAAGGGACGCTAAACGCCCCCGAGGGAGACCGCCAACAAAATGGGGTGACGTGTTCGCTACACGGATGGACCAGCTGAGAGCTCAGCTGGATACGGCTCAAGGTTTATTCTCCTGGTGAGTCCACAGGACGCTGATCACAGCTTCTATACATATTCTTTTTTCTTTCCTGGTGAGTCCACAGGACGCTGATCACAGCTTCTATACATATTTTGCATCTGTGATGTTACATTGAGCGAAAAGACAAAAATTAATCCATTTCTAAAAAGTATCCGGAATGAAAGACGACTTAAGCTGTGGCCGAGATTGGTACTGATATTTATTAAAAGCTAACGTTTCGGCGTTTTCGCCTTCGTCAGAGCCTGGAAAAATCAAAGGCATTAGTTCTGTGATAGTGGGCCTGCGAGGTTTTTAGGTGGAACTCTTTATTTGCCTGACGTTTCTGCTTTTTCGCCGTTTTCGGAGGCCTAAATAGAGGATGACTGGAGCAATGCTACGTTTATCCCGTCAAGTGCCACACTACCCTGGGTCAGTGTTTCGATAATCGTTCAGGGTAGTGAAAAAAGAAACCTATCTACATTGAAAACTAGTCTTACGTGTTGTTCCATCGGATGTGGCGCGGCTGGTAGCAACCACTTCTCACTCAATGAGGCGAATGAGTATTGCTGCGTGTAGATCATCAGCGACGATATAGATAATTTGATCTACACACAGAATATCAGGCGGTTATAGGTCAGAGAGCGGTACAAGTGCAGGAACTCATTCGTTATCGGCAAGCATCCATTTCTATTACTCATTGATTCATTGAAGGGTTTCTTTTAAGAATCCAAAACGCCTCCAACGTCTTCCTTGCCGATATTTGTGTTTCGTGAGCCAGTATAACGCATTTCACATCATAATCGTTTCCGTTGTGGGCCTCATTTCTGTGCCTTCCTAGTGGTGTTATCAAACTTTTTCGTCGTTTTCCTGCCATGTGTTCATTAATTCTCACTCCAACATTCCTACTGGTCTCTCCAATGTATGTTGTATTGCACATCAAGCACTCAATCTCATATATTCCCCCATTTGTGTGCAGTCGCCTGTTTTTTTTTCCGTAAATTCCGTATATTACATCTTTCACAGATGCAGTATCTATCATATAGTCTGTTTCTAACAAACTGGCTTTTGATTTTTGTATTTGAGATATTTACCAAGATCACGCCATCTTGTAATTGTGCTTGGATAATGCTGCGCTGAATAACGGCACTGACACTGTCAGAGATAAAAGGAAGACAAAGAGAAATTTTGTTTTCGCGCGGAACATTGCTATTTACAGTGCGGGTTCTTCGGTAATGCGGACGTACTGTATGGCCATTAGCACATGCAATTTCCAAAGCTAGCCCTCGTGATTCGTGTCGTTCTTGGTTGCCACTGCATACTTCACTAGCGGTTTTGAACATATTACGAATCACTGCGCGTTTTACTGCAGTCGGATGTGCAGATTTGGCGTGCAATATGATGTTCTTGCAACTGTTCAACATATAAGACTCACACGAGAAACTTCAAAAGAAAAGAATGGCTCCCTTACCTCAACACACAAATAAGTACTTCAAACGGCATTATTAGAGTAAAGTGGTATCGCAAAGAAAGTTGCAAGAACACCATATTGCACGCCAAGTGCCCGCTACCAGCCGCGCCACATCCGGTGGAACAACACGTAAGACTATTTTCAATGTAGATAGGTTTCAGTTATCACTACCCTGAACGATTATCGAAACACTGACCCAGGGTAGTGTGGTACTTGACGGGATAAATGTAGCATTGCTCCAGTCATCCTCTATTTAGGCCTCCGAAAACGGCGAAAAAGCCGAAACGTCAGGCAGATAAAGAGTTCCACCCAAAAACCTCGCAGGCACACTATCACAAAACATAGACAGAGTATGCTGAGGTTTCAAGACAAGAGAACATTCGAAATCCATTATTGATTTACTTTTTCGCCTTATCACCTACAGAAAGCATCCAAACGGTAGGCAAACTCAAACAGCAACACACAGGCTAGTGCTCACCTCATTAGCTATGTACGTATTCAACATGCCAAGATTCAAAGACAGTCGAACGTGGACAACAGCTTAGCTAGAAAAATGCAGACGGACAGAAAAGTGGCAGAATTTAAAGTCTCCAATCTTTGGACCTTTAAGAATCAGCACACATCTGTTTCCTGCAATGTCGCGTTTTCTATTGAATCACCGCAGGTCACGTTGCGTCAGGGAACGACGTTGGTGGGCAACGTCGAGAGCAACGTAGGCGTGAAGTACGCCGCGTCACCCGGTGGGAGGAGGTAACATAGTGATATGTGTACACAGCAATATCATAAAAATACGAACATCTGAGATGTTTACAGCTTATTATCACTAACGTTTTGGGAAAGTTCCTCAAACGTTACCCGAGGGAATGGAAGGTTCCTAACTGATGGAAACCAGAAAGACTGTCTTTTAAGAAGTGATCCGCAGAACATCGGCAACTATCGCCCAATCTGCTTACTATCTCTTATTTACAAGCTCTCTTCAAGAGTTTTCTTAAACGGGGTAGAAAGAACATTCGGTGAAGGGCAACTGTGCGAACTAGAGTTTCAAGAGGCGAGAGCACAAGATGCCACAGCGTCTCACTTTCAGCTACTTGAAGAAAACCTTTGATTCAACTAAGACGGTTGTGGAATCTTTGGACAACCGACGCGTCCCTCCTCGATACATAAAGCACTTCAAGAGTTCTACTGTACAACAACTTTAGATCACAATTCCCCCATTCCACGATAACACCACAGTAGACGTGAAAGGAAAGATCCGATAGCGTGACAAAATTTCACCCGAAAGTCACTCAAACCACTCTCAAGAACAATATGCGAAAGGTGAGATTGCATAAGTGAGACTCCAGCTATGTATATCTAGGAAAGCGCAATGAACCACCTGACCTCTGAGCTACGCTGAAGAAAACGAGCAGCTTGGGGAGCATACAAGGTCATCGAGGACGTAGTGAAGAACATCCAGCTCCGCGCTCACCTATTCAACACCGCTGCGTTTGAAGTACGCTTATGAAACATTGGCTTTTTGCAAGCCAAAAAAAAAACGCTCGTCATCAGCGTCATCGTCGGCTCATAGAACAGGGATAATGTATCCCGAGTATCCCGCTTCAAGCAAGTGAAAAAGAGTATTCAAAACTCTCCTAAATTAAGTCGAAAATCAAAAACGCTGCTGTTTCCTTAGGGAGGTCATTTGGAGCGTTTCGAAATAAGGTGTCTTGTGATGCGTTTTAACGTACCCATTGGATCAAAGCCACGAGCGACTTAGTTCCTCCGAATACAAAATCTGCATCATGAAGATTGTCTACTGTCTTTCTTGAAGTCGTTTAAACGGTCATTGCGTCCCTTATGAGGAAAAAGCCTTTAAGCAACTCTTGCACGTGATAGGGACAAACAGATGCATTACTGGTGCCGAATCGACGAACAACGAAGGTACAGATGATGGGTGGAATTATTGCAGCTATAAGCGTGTGTGACAAAACAACTAAACAGATAACGAATTACGTTAAGTGTGTTTCTGTCTTCACATTTTTCAGAACCGTTATTAGGACAGGCTAAGATCAAACCTACCGTTGCTGCACATCAAGAATCCTGTTTTTCAGCTCCTCCACAAGTTCTTCACGAACTAGGTTACTCTCTGGTTGTTGATCAGCAGCATTCACATAATTGACCTACAAGAAGTTATTCAGAATGTTCCCCTTGATGAAAAAAGCAAAGTCTAAAAACCTGGAGAGAATGTGAGTCAAACATCATTCTGTAGCTGGCATTACTCTTTTCATCACAAACAGATCTCTGCAGTATAGGGTTTTCTACCGATGAAGGAGACGGTCGAAACCTGCTGCCCTGCTGCTGCAAATAGATGTGGAAAATACTAACTCTCATAAATTCAAAATCATGAACAAACCATCAACGAAATATCTCTCCGTGCTATACTGCTTTCGTCCATAGACTCGTAAATAAAAGAATCTTTGGTCAAATCATGTTGATCGATGTTAACCTTAATCGAGTACCAAAATCTGACAAAATCAAACTATAAAAGCACACGAGAACATAAGAATAGTCTTCTTTTTTTGTTTCCAAAAAAAAAAATCCAGAGCGTTGAGCGTTTTTGCGTACCGTATCAAGTGACACCAAATGCTAGATCTCAGGTCTCTCAAATGAAATTCACAGAAATAAGCGGAAATGAAGAACTATATTCTAAAAAAAAATTGGTTGGTCCATCGCAGTTTCGAACCACAAGCCTTTTACCGCAGCGCTACAGCTGCCACGAATAAGAAGTGGTCTTATCTGCACAGTTTCCAAGTTGAAACACCTCTACGGTCCATTTGCTGTTTAAAGGCATCACCCCACGAATCTGAGGTGGTACAGATTGCAGGTGGAGTATTTTTATGCGGGATAGTAGATTATGAAGAGGGGTGTGATTCCGTCCATTTCTTCCTAATTGCCGTAAAAAAACGGCCCGGAAGATGCGCGCGTGCACAAGGCTGGCGCGCTCCAATCGAACTTGTAGAAAATAGCGCGCCTGAACGCCCGAAGCCGTATCTTTCGGGCCGTTTTTTACGGCACTTAAGAATAAATGGACGGAATCATCCCTTCTCCATAATCTACTATCCTGTATACGAATACTCCACCTGAAATTCGTACCACCTCAGATTTGTGGAGTGATGCCTTCAAGTCTTATCGGGGACCCTATTCGATTGTAATTGTCGTCGCATGCAGTAGCATCATTTTCTTTGTTACATGGGGCACAGTATGCTTGAGACCATCTACTCCAGTGATCGTAAAAGGTCTCGTAAACGTCGACAACTGTGGTTGCGTATCTCATTACCGTCTAATAACCGTAGCAGGCAAGAACCTACTCACACTATTACCTGTACTACTTTATTGCTTGCATTAACCATGAAATAAACCTTTCACTGACCCATCGCCTTGGTCTGTTCAAAAGAAGGAAAAAAAAAACCTTTAGTTTCAAAGCACCCACCACAAAGTCTGTCGCAACTGCTAAACCAACTCACTACTCTCCTGCCCAAGAGTAAAACCTAGCCCTAAACCCTAAACCATAAAAGAATAGCCAGTTAAAAAGAGAAAAGGGTCGAATTCAAAAGTCAGAATCAATTTATTCACCTCAAACAAATTTTTGCTTCAGCACAAAGCAGCTCAACCACATATATGAGCAATTTTATGAGACTGCGATTTTATAATTGGTGCTTGGAGACTAAGGGTTTAAGACTTTTCTGAACAGAGCAAAGTGACCGTCCACTGAATCGCTTATTTTTAAAAACAGGTTAGTAAGAGTGTAGGACTTTTACGATCATATTCTGCTCTTATCAAATGAACTCTTTTTCTTCTGAGAAGTCAAAGATACAAAAGATCCCTCTTTCGGGAAATAAATTAGGCTACAAAAAAAGCTTAGGACTTACAGGATAACGATAATCCTCATCCCCGTTACTTTTGAAAGCTTTTGTCCGGTTTCTGACGAAAATTCTCATGTAAGTAATTTGAAGCTATGTCTCTTATCTCATGTGAGGATTTCTCCTGCTTCTTGTACGGCTACAAATTTGAGGTCACCTCACATCATAAATTTCCAGTAAATATGTCTGATTCTCAAAAACAAGTTAGCAGCTCGTGAACTGTGTCCTAACCGGTGAAGCAGCGTATGATCAGTGGTAGGTAACCAGAATCAGCTATTTAGGAAACCACGAAGGTAAATTTCTTTAGGATAGTGATCCTCGCAAATTGTCTACCGAGGCATGATCGGGACATGCTTGAAAATTCGATGGGACCCTCTTTACGCGCATCCGAGTCAGGGTGGACAGAGTGCCGAACTAACTCGTCGACGAGTTCTGTTACCTGGGTTGTATGCTAAAGAACAACGGCAGCTAAGAAAAAGATATTCAGTAGAGATGTGCTAAAGCAATTTATTCGGCTATTCTGCATTTAATCCTTTAACGAAGTGTCTGTACCACTGAACCACCCACTCCTCACTAACGAAGTAAAGCTGCGAATTTTGACCTGACTGCAATTCGACCCATTATGATGTACGGATCGGAGACTTGGGCAGTGCCGCTTACCGTAACAGAGAGTCTTGATTGGCCGGAAAGAAAACTGCTTAAACAGCTGCTTTTTAGAGTTTGCCTTAATGACATTCATGGAGAAGCCGCTGAAAACTTATACACATTAAAAAAAACCTATGGGAAAGCATATCCTGCATTAAAAAAATACGCGCGGCGCTGAATTGGACGCGGACGGCTGCTATGGTCTCAGATACCATATGCTATGGTCAGGTTACTGAGGACTATTGTGCATGCCACGCCAGAAGAATGCGCGAGCTCAGACATAATGATTTGCATCATCGACATCATATCCTTACTTACATGTAATACTCTGCTACATCATGTAATCAAGACATATAACTAACGGCCCTAGTCTGCGTGTTATGTCTGTGTTTGTGCGCAAAAGTGCCACAAAAATCCTTCAAACAAGGAAGCGGCTTCAAATCCGGTGGAGAACAGTAAAGAAACTTCCGGACTTTTCTGCGAATGCCTCTAAGACATCACATATCTAGTTGGTATGCGCGAGGAACCACCAAATGTACCAAAGCCACGCTCCAGACATAGACAATCATCTTAAATTACTTTCCCGGCTGTAGAGACGCCAAGAACTACAAAATTATATGGAGATTTGAAAAGAAGAATGCATAGTGAGAGCTGCCATAATTACTAATTAATAATTACTTCCGGTCCATATTTATTCACCTGTTTCAAAACTACCAATACCATTCGTTAGTTTCACATGAAGTCCACTTAGACTCCAAAACCTTGAACCTTACATGATATCAACACTCTTCGTCCACGTCAATCTGAGAAATATTATGGTGTAGGTTGTTGATAGTCGACTGCTGCAAATCCTATCTCACGCCTCAAAGCGGCGCAGCGGTGGCCCTGGCCGTCGGGCAGCTATGGTGGCGAGACTTCGTCTCGGCAGGTTCAACCATGCCACAAAGGTGTCCGGCTAGTAGCCCGGTCCTTGGGCCAAGGCTACAGGCTAGCTAAGTGAGGAGGTAGTACGACGATTCCGGTGCCGGGCTGCTAACTTGCTAGTGCGACAAGCCTAGGACAACACCCCCGTCGCGTCATACTGCTAATGTCTACTATGTGTTCTTCAGAAGCTAGGGCGTACCCCAGAAGCGACGCGCACTGTCCTCACCCGGGCAATGTGGCAAATATGCGAGGGCTACCGGCTAGAGGACGAAGCCGGCCAAAGAAGTTAGTCCGCCATCGCCAGCAACATCCAGTGCGCTTGGCAACACTTAACGTTGGGACGCTTACTGGAAGAAGTCGTGAACTCGCAGACAGTCTCAGAAAACGCCGTGTTGACATATGTTGTATACAGGAGACTCGCTGGAAAGGCTCCAAGGCAAGGGAATTAGGCGATGGCTACAAGCTGATCTATCACGGCACATCAAATCGCAACGGCGTTGGTATCATACTGAACGAGTCGTTTAGAAATAGCGTCACAGCGGTGGATCGACTATCGGATCGCTTGATGGCTGTAAAAGTAGATACAGGAGAAGTGGAATTGCGAGTCGTCTGTGCTTATGCGCCACAGATGGGCTGTAGTGAAGAAGAGAAGGCGTGCTTTTGGGAGGATCTGGAGCAGTACGTCCAATCCCTGGAAAGCGAAGAAGTACTTTTAATCGGAGGAGACTTCAACGGACATGTCGGTTCCCGGAAAGACGGATTCGAGAGTTGTCATAGTGGATACGGCTATGGAGCTCGTAACGACGACGGGTTGCGAATCCTAGAGTATGCTGTTCCAAGTGACTTGATCATTGCTAACACGCAGTATCGGAAAAGAAAATCGCATTTGATCACGTACACCAGCGGCGGTCGTGAAACACAAATAGATTTCTGGATGTTACGCCAACGAGATCGCCGACTTCTGCAGGATTCAAAAGTCATCCCTACAGATCATGTCGCTGCCCAACACCATCTGCTCGTTATGGACTTGAAAATCTCCCGTCCAAGGAAGAGACATCCAAGGACTGAAACACAGCGCATCAAATGGTGGAATCTGAAGGATCGAAAGGAGGTATTTTTCGCGTCCGTGGCTCCATCTACACTTCCCCACCCTACTCGTAGTGTGGAAGAAATGTGGTTGTCTACTTCCAGCGTTATACGCTTGACCGCGGAAAACACTGTGGGAAAGACGACTCTAGGTAAGCCAAAGGTACAAAAGGCTACGTGGTTTTGGAACGAGGAAGTTCAGGCGGCAATTCGTGAGAAGAAGTCCAAGTATAAGCTCTGGCGGAGGACGCGTCAGCCTGAAGATCGGGGTGCTTACCTAGCGGCGAAGAGGGAGGCTAAGAAGGCAGTCTCCAAGGCGAAGTCGGACCGCTCCAAGGCTTTGTACGGCATGTTTGATACGAAGGAAGGCGTGCGGGCAGTGTATCGTTTAGTCAAAGCGCGTCACCGCTCAACGTTGGATATGAAACGCACCAAGATCGTTAAGGGAGCTGATCGCATCGTTCTGCGTCACTTTGGTCAGATCCTGGAGAGGTGGCGAGAGTACTACAATCACTTGTGTAACGAAGAATTCTGTCGTCTTCCCGTCCCAATGTTCCCAGCGTCGATAGTCCTGTTCTACCAATTACTGCCGTCGAAGTTAGTGCTGCCCTCGCAAAAATGAAGTCGAACAAGGCAACCGGTCCTGACGACATACCTGTTGATATCTGGAAGCTGCAAGGAGATCGAGGGTCCCTGTGGCTCGCAACTCTATTTAACAAAATGGTTGCAGAAGGACGGACTCCAAACATATGGCAAACTTCCGTGACCGTGCCTGTCTGGAAAGGGAAAGGAGACATTGCTGACTGCACCTCGTACAGGCCTATACGACTGCTCTGCCATACGATGAAGATTTTTGAGCGTGTCCTGGAAGCTCGTCTGAGGAAAATTGTTAGCGTTTCACTCAACCAGTGCGGTTTTGTGAAGGACTGCAGCACTATAGCTGTCCATGCTGTCCGAATCTTCCTGGAGAAACATCGAAAGAAGAACCGCAGTGTGCATCTTGCTTTTCTCGATCTCGAGAAAGCTTTCGACCGTGTCCCACATGAGCTGTTATGGATGTCCATGAGGTCGCATAGAGTACCAGAAGAATATGTGCGGTGGACAAAGCTGCTTTATGCGAAGCCTACCAGCGTTGTACGATGTGCTGTTGGAACAAGCAGGCCATTCCCTGTACGAGTAGAGGTTCATCAGGGTTCATCCCTCTCAGAAACAAGTAGTCTTGGAAGGATCGGCTGTAGCAACATGGATATGTATCAGAAACTGAGTACATGGAGTGCGGACGAAGGATAGACAATGGTTCAATTCGTGTCGGTGGCACCGAGTTAACATGAGTTAAACAAGGTGGGCTTTTTCAAGTATCTTGGATCCAAAGTGACTTCCACAGGCGACATTGATCAAAAAGGTCGAGCACGTGTTAATACGACATGAAATAAAAAATACGAATGAAATAGAAAATGGCAACAGGCGTACTGTGCGACAAGAAAGTCCCTGTTCAACTGAAGTCGAATATCTACAGGACGGTTGTGCTTCCTGTTGCCCTTTATGGATGCGTGTGACGACGAAAGCCTTGGAAAGAGTGTTGCACGCTATGGAGATGCGGATGTTGAGGTGGACGATAGGTGTAATGATGAAAGACAAAGTATCCAACGATACTGTACGCTCCATCTTCGGCATCGTCCCGATAACTGAGAAGATGAAGCGAAATGAGATGAGGCGCGAATGAGATGGTTTGGTCACGTCTTGCGGCGGGAGGAAGATTCTGTTGCCAAAACCGCTCTGAAGCTCGACGTTTCAGGAGTGAGGCCGCGCGGGAGGCCAAAGATTCGCTGGTTAGACCGTGTGAAGCTGGATATGATAGATGCACGTTTGTGTACGGCTGATGCAATGGATAGAACCAAATGGAAGACAAGAAGCAGAAAAGCGGACCCTGCAACAACGTGGGACAAACGCTAGGAAGAAGAAGAAGAAGAAGGTTGTTGATAGTCGAATTTAAGCAACAGCCAAGACAAAAACATAATTTTGTTAACAAAATTTATTACGGCTAACGTTTCGGCGTTGTTGCTTTCGTCAGAGCCTGGAAAGTAAGAACATTTGCAATATATCCTCTCAAATGCCTCATCCAGAACAAGTCATCATCCCCTAGGATATTACACCCGGAAACAAAAACCAAAAAAGCCCAAATCGTTGTGCCTACCTCAGTAGCCGCGTTGCCGTGATGTTAGCGGATATCCGCGTGGTGCAATCGCTCCGCTGATACTAATTAGGATGCGACCCGCATATGACCCTGTAGATCAAACCCGCAAAGGTCTTGATACAGAGCCAGCTCGTTGGTTACGGCTAAGCACTCTTCCTCTCTATTCATTTTTGGACATTTTGCATTTATCCAAAACGCTTTTAAAGTTCTGCGAGCTATAATTTCGGGTTCGTACGATAGAATTGTGACAACTGTGCAGAAAGGAACGTTTTCATGACATTGTCTGCGGTGAACTCCGAGGGGAGTTGCTGGATTCGATTGCTTCATCCTCCTTAGATGTTCTTTAATGCGAACACAAAGGGAGCGCCCTGTTTCGCCAATGTATTGGTCCCCACGTGTTTTGCACGAAATTAGATAGACTACACCAGAGACCATGCAGTCCCCTTCCTTCCCGAATGGGCATATTACACAGTCTGGAGTGAGACAGAAGCGGTCGTACATTCTGTTTCGAACTAGTTGTTTTTTTAACTTTAACAAAAACATTCTAGTTCATTGTCTTTCCGCTCACCTTTGGAAAACTAAGAAATCTGTGGTTAAAAATATGTTTAGGACAGCCGTAAGGGTGACATCAGATGTCCAGGAGCGGATCGATGCGGTCAACCTAGCGCAACGCATCGCGAATTCTAACGGTTACATTGGTAATGTAGCACGTAGGCCAGATCTTGGTGCGCAGCAAGAATATGCCACACTGGTTGAGTCGAATAAGATCAATTTCTGCCTGCCCTTCATAACCGACGACCTGAGTAAAGCTATACGGGCTATCGATCCGCTCCTGGACATCTGATGTCACCCTTACGGCTGTCCTAAACATATTTTTAACCACAGATTTCTTAGTTTTCCAAAGGTGAGCGGAAAGACAATGAACTAGAATGTTTTTGTTAAAGTTAAAAAAACAACTAGTTCGAAACAGAATGTACGACCGCTTCTGTCTCACTCCAGACTGTGTAATATGCCCATTCGGGAAGGAAGGGGACTGCATGGTCTCTGGTGTAGTCTATCTAATTTCGTGCAAAACACGTGGGGACCAATACATTGGCGAAACAGGGCGCTCCCTTTGTGTTCGCATTAAAGAACATCTAAGGAGGATGAAGCAATCGAATCCAGCAACTCCCCTCGGAGTTCACCGCAGACAATGTCATGAAAACGTTCCTTTCTGCACAGTTGTCACAATTCTATCGTACGAACCCGAAATTATAGCTCGCAGAACTTTAAAAGCGTTTTGGATAAATGCAAAATGTCCAAAAATGAATAGAGAGGAAGAGTGCTTAGCCGTAACCAACGAGCTGGCTCTGTATCAAGACCTTTGCGGGTTTGATCTACAGGGTCATATGCGGGTCGCATCCTAATTAGTATCAGCGGAGCGATTGCACCACGCGGATATCCGCTAACATCACGGCAACGCGGCTACTGAGGTAGGCACAACGATTTGGGCTTTTTTGGTTTTTGTTTCCGGGTGTAATATCCTAGGGGATGATGACTTGTTCTGGATGAGGCATTTGAGAGGATATATTGCAAATGTTCTTACTTTCCAGGCTCTGACGGTGTTGGAACCACTGTAAAAAACGAACATGTTTGTGAGAGTGCGATTGTAAGTTTAAAAATTTCTTTCTTTTCTTTTTTTTTTCATATCTTTGGTTATTTGTGTAATTTCAGCTTAGTGTTGAAGAGCCGACATCTGATCGACAAACTAGAGTAGAAAACATGAAATTCCATGAAGCAGAAATGCGTGGAATGACTTTGTTCGGCGACCTTTCATAGTTGCTTTATGCGTTGATGTTGATCGGCTCAAACATCGTAAGCCACATTGAGTAGTACATAGTGACGAAATGACTGAAGCATTCAATCACACTGCACGATGGCGAGCAGCGCTGTGACCAAACTAAAGGCTGAACTACTTTATCTGTAATATCTGCCCGGCATAAAACTAACGATTTGTTCAGCACGGCTGACACATTGCTGCATTCATGTAAAAAAGTGTGTTTACGCAGTTTCCATTGCGATTTGAGCTTATAACTGTTACGAAGGCATTACTTAGTTTTCAAATTTCTTTTTGTTGCTTGGATGATATCCACCTGATTTTGCATAGTTCTTTCTCGAAATTTCTACGCACTTATCGAATCTCTAATTCCTGATTGCAGTGATAAAGCTGCGATCACGTCGTTTTAGGGGCGTTTTGAAATCACTATCAGTCATTTCTCATTCTAAGAATACAGTCATATATTATTGAGTACCCACACATTTTTTTATATCTTTGCATTCATTTATCCTTAGGATTAGTAAAGCAATGTAACTACGAGGAATAAAATTGAACGTAGAGGAGGCGATGAGTACACAATAGTACTTTTTTTGCTGGCAAATTTATGTCACAGAATCAGAACTGTGGTTGCAAACAATGGTTATCTTTTGGAAGTATTTGTGCTAGCTAATTTTTGCTGTGTTCTTGCTGGAACAAATCTTATTTGAGTGAATATTTTGAAGAAAAAGCGTCCGATTGTTACTAAAAGTTGACTGTGAGGTCTCCCAAGCTGAGAAGGAGCTCGACACATCTGACTTCTCGGGATCGGAAGCTTAGCTGAGAGTAAGCCACTGCTAAGATTCACTACCGTTTCAGCAAAACGTCGCAAGGTGGCTCTCTGATCCATATAGGTTGGGCGGCGACCAGTGGTGAAAGCTAAGCTCGCTGTGGCAGGACTGCTTAGTTTGGGGAAAAGTCTTTTTGCCACTCGAGCATATTCACTGCCTCAGTACCCTGCACACTGGGCCCTGCCGTCTCAGACGTCGGACGGTACAACGACCGGTGACAGGCAATCAAATCTCATGTTGTTCAGGACGTCTTCGATTGTGGGAAAAGGCGATACTCGCACGACTCGTCGTGAAGACTGTCTCAGACTGTGTACTTACAACGCGAGAACAGTTTCCACAGACGCTGACCTGCATGCCCTTCTCGGAGCTGCAGAGCGTATCAAATTTCACTCTGCGGGAGACCAAGTGCAGAAGGAGCGACGTATGAATGACGGTAAACTCGTCATTCGTGGAGAGAAGGTTCCGCCGCGAAATGTAGGCGGTGTTTGTTTTGTTGTGCACCCATCTGTCGTCCATCTCGTCGATTCTCACGAGATCCTGTCACCTCGTCTGGCCATTCTTCGCCTCCGCCCTCTGCGCCAAAAATCCATCAGTATCATCAACTGCTACTCACCAACATTAGCAACTGATGAATCCGAATTGGACGCGTGTTACGAGGAGCTGGAGGAAGTAGTCCGCAACGAGAAGTCCTACAAATTCGTTGTTGGAGACTTCAACGCAAAACTAGGAAAAGCTGCAGAAGAGGAATACACGATAGGAAGATTTGGACTAGGGGACCAGAATGAAAATGGCAATCGTCTTGCCGGGTTATTGTCCGCCGCTCACCTCTTTCATGGGAATTCTCTTTTCATGAAGAAAGATCATCGTCAGTGGACATGGGAATCGCCCAATGGCGCGACTCGGGAGGAGAGCGACCACATACTCAGCAACCGGTGCTGGTGTCTACTTGACGTCTCCGTAGTACCATCCTTTTGTAGTGGTTCTGATCACCGTCTCCTTCGTGCGAAAATACGACTTAGCCACACGATGGAAAAGAACATCTGCTACAAAAGACAAAAGAGAAATGAAGTCGTCTACGACGACTACATACTCGGGGACTTGTGGCGGGGCGAAGATGAATGTCCCGCCTTTGCCACCCAGCGGAATATATATCGAAAGCAAAGCATAGATGCGCCGGTCACATTATGCGAAGAATCGACGATAGATGGACCAAAAGAACACTAGAGTGGATTCCAAGCGATGCTAAACCCGAGGAAGACAGCCAATGAGATAGGGTGACCACACCCACTGTAGACCGACTGTTCGCTACATGGATGGACCAGCAGAGAGCTCAGCTGGATACAGCTCAGAGACCTCGTCAACGTCGCTCACGAAACTTGAGAACATCTTGGATGACAATGGCGAGGGAACGAAACGAGTGGAAGAGATGCCCGCAACTCCAGTGAAAACGGGCCATCTAAGTATCTAAGTAATCGGACATTAAAATTGGTCAAGAGAATATTGATACACAGTCAACTTTTAGTAACAAAAGGACGCTTTTTCTTCAAAATATTCACTCAAATAAGATTTGTTCCAGCAAGAACGCAGCAAAAATTAGCTAGCACAAATACTTCCAAAAGATAACCATTGTTTGCAACCACAGTTCTGATTCTGTGACATAAATTTGCCAGCAAAAAAAGTACTATTGTGTACTCATCGCCTCCTCTACGTTCAATTTTATTCCTCGTAGTTACATTGCTTTACTAATCCTAAGGATAAATGAATGCAAAGATATAAAAAAATGTGTGGGTACTCAATAATATATGACTGTATTCTTAGAATGAGAAATGACTGATAGTGATTTCAAAACGCCCCTAAAACGACGTGATCGCAGCTTTATCACTGCAATCAGGAATTAGAGATTCGATAAGTGCGTAGAAATTTCGAGAAAGAACTATGCAAAATCAGGTGGATATCATCCAAGCAACAAAAAGAAATTTGAAAACTAAGTAATGCCTTCGTAACAGTTATAAGCTCAAATCGCAATGGAAACTGCGTAAACACACTTTTTTACATGAATGCAGCAATGTGTCAGCCGTGCTGAACAAATCGTTAGTTTTATGCCGGGCAGATATTACAGATAAAGTAGTTCAGCCTTTAGTTTGGTCACAGCGCTGATCGCCATCGTGCAGTGTGATTGAATGCTTCAGTCATTTCGTCACTATGTACTACTCAATGTGGCTTACGATGTTTGAGCCGATCAACATCAACGCATAAAGCAACTATGAAAGGTCGCCGAACAAAGTCATTCCACGCATTTCGGCTTCATGGAATTTCATGTTTTCAACTCTAGTTTGTCGATCAGATGTCGGCTTTTCAACACTAAGCTGAAATTACACAAATAACCAAAGATATGAAAAAAAAGAAAAGAAAGAAATTTTTAAACCTACAATCGCACTCTCACAAACATGTTCGTTTTTTACAGTGGTTCCAACACCTATGTGCACTGAAGGTGACTGTTCCTTCTGTAAATCCGAGAAATAAAAACCACTTAAGATAAAAGCTGGTTCTATCGTCCCATGAGCTTCAAAAAGCAACTGACATACACCGAACCCACTGTTATCCAGGATAAAGGAAAAAAAGATCGCAATGTTTGCCGGCCGATGGAAATGAACAACTGGTTGACCGCAACAGATTGAATGTGTCAAGAATTTCATAGTGATTTTACACCGAATATTGCATTTAACAATTTTTATCTAGTCTAATAGGAACTGAGTTCGAGTGCTACATAGTGGCAACACAACAGAAAGCAGAATAAGTATTGTTCTGCACGAAGTTAGAGCTAGCTGAGGTGAAGGATAGTGATACGCGATGAAGAAAGAAAGACTAACATGAGAGGAAGGGGTTAGAAATGGTGATGTCGAGGACGATATACTCAAGAGATCTTTTCATAGAATCAGGAACGTTTTCCAACGATTTAAGATAAAAGTGCGAAGTAGAAGCACAAATTACGTAGCACGACTCCAGGTATTGCATAATCCTTCCTAAAGACAGTCGGTGTGAAGGGTTGAAAGCAAACTATTACGGGATTGAGATTGGGATCTCACCAGGAATAGAGGAGACAGGAATACATTTGAGGAATATGAGCGTGATGCGCAATTCCCAACAGCTATTCAGAAAAAGGAGTATGAAATAACTTTTTTTGCATCAGTGTCCCCAATGCAACTTATTAATGGCAGTGGAACTATAGCAGTGCATCTGCAACCTTGCAGGTTGGAGAGATGCAAAATCAGCTATTTGAGTTACACTAGTGCGGATATTGGATGATCAAGGAATCGCTCAGTTGTGAAACAAACTGTATCCCATGGGGAACTATTGCTACCACGGCTGTTTCTTACGTCCTTTTTCTGGATTACAGGGCGGAACTGAGCACTCCAGTAGTTGTGAACCACTTCACTACCCTTACCTATTCGCTCAGAGTTCCCAACATCGTCAATTTCGTAATAGCGCCGATAAACTTCTTAGAGCTCCCCTTTCCTTTTTCTGTGCAAATGTGTATGTATGTAACTAGGTAATCTCAGCGTTGATTTAATAATTTGTTGAGGTGCCTCTAAGAATATTCTAAGAATATATTTTGTAAGGACAAGATGTCTACTCAATTTCAGCCGCACAACAAACGACAGAACTAACGAAAAGGCGTTTTACGAAGCCTGTTTTCGCCTATTCATGTACGATCACTCGGAAAAAGACCGAAAAACTACCCTTTGAAAAACATGAAAAAGAGCCCAGAGGAGCTTATCGGCCCCATCGCCATACCGAATCAATCGTTAAGACCCGGTTAGTGCACTTCTCTACCAAAGGTGCAATGCATCACATTGAAATAATACACATGTCATACATATTCCAGGTGGTTTCAACAAAGTAACAGAAGTGCCTACACCATCACAAACAGCAATTCTTCGAGTAATCTTACCTCATCGTGAACGACAGTATCAAAAACCGCCATAGTGTCACCACAAATACCAGTTTCTGACATTGTCGGTGAAAGTTCCATCTAAATCATACACTTAATCTGTACCACGCAAACAGAAGAATTTAACGTGATTTCGAGGGCAACATACATATCCATCCTGAAAAGACTTGCGAGTATGTATTGTCGTAATATCTTTGAATACAAGAGCAGTGTCTTCGTCGAACGATGACTGTAACAAAATCATAGCCTATAACTTAACATTGGTTTAACCTCTTCTTTTATACTTAATGCTGAAAAACCATAAATAGAACCTTCTCGTGAGATTTGATCGAGAGCATTGACATTACTGGAGCAGACTTGACACTTAGAACCATCATCTGAACAACGATGACAAAAATGGAAAATAGAGACCTTACTATCACCACAATCTAGTATACCGTTTCATCCATAGTGGTTTCGCGTTTGGAAACGTGGGGTTCCAGTTTCGTAGAAAATCCTATAATGATTAGTTATTATTGTTAGTTTTGGCACTCGTAACTTGAAACGCCTAAGGCACTTGAGAACAGACAGACGAAAAGTCGTCTCTAGATAGAGAATACGAGGGAGCGCTATCATGTTCAAGTGACGGATTGCTTTAAAGTTTTGAGGAAAGAGAGACTAATAAGAAAGGCAAACGTAGACGAGAATGATATGAGCCAAAATTTGAAGATCCCCTAACTTGTGAGCCGCAACATAAAGATAATTCATGAATCTCTATCAGAAGAAAACAGGTACTAGCATAAAAGAAAGGGGAGCAGCTCTCAGCCCTTCCCACTCCACCTATAATAACCCATCGAAAATCCACTAACGAAGACGAATTTGTTCAGGCAGCATTTCACCCGATGTTGTTAAAAACAAAAAAAAAAAATTATGGTTGCTGGAAAAATCTCAACAGTACCTGATACGGGTACTTCTATTGTGCGATGCCCATCCATAACTTCCAAAGCAGCCAATGTGTCATCGCTCGACCCTGATATTCGTTACGTACACGAAATGTAATTGGGGGGAGGGCACTCAGTGGCGCCCTTATTTTTCGAAGCAAATAATCAAATCAATCGAAGCCCTAAGGCCTAAGCATTAGTCTTAGAGTATCTATGACATGTAAACTAAAGTGTTACTAAAAGAAAAAAGTAAGATAAAGCGTTGGGAAGTAAGGGCGCCACTGAATGCCACAACCACCATCCTATGGAATGACGCTATAGCACGGGAGAATTCCTAACCTAACTAATCCTAATCCTAATCCAACTCCAATCTCAATGATCAAAGGAGAACGAAAACTATGCTAATCAAATCTAACAGTGGTGAAAGTACTTCAGATACTTCGAATAATACTTGAGAATAATCGACAATAAAGGTAACACAACGACGTTTACACTCAAAATCAATATTAGCAACTTTGGTGATAAATATAGGGTCGCGAGGAAATCATTTGCTACTCTGCAAAGAAATTTGCAGGCAAAGGTAAACCAGATGTTCCAATTTCGCAAAGTACCTGAACATCACGATTGCGAAGAGATCATCGAAAGAGTATACGAACCAGAAGCATTGTATGCCACGTACTGGCGTACGGCATGAATATAAACAGATACCGCTGAGAATAGAATTGCACACATCACCAAAAAAGGACAACTTTCTCTCAGTTATGTGACTCACAAAGAAGGAACGTTAGTTAACAAAATCCGCGATATTCTCGCAGCAAGTTTTAATACAATACATATAGACCTTTACAGGTTACTGTGGTTACACAGATTCGATTTAATACAACACATAGAGACCTACACTGTGATTGGAAGAGACAGCTTTCTCATCAAATAAATCGAACGCTACTGAAAATCGATTCACAAGAATATCTTTTGGAGTAACTGTTCTTAGTATTCTTAATATGGCTATCGCAGACTATACGAAATTTTTTGGTACGCATTTTGCGAGCGAAGCTGCACGTAATATCTTCATAGATAGTATTCTTCTAGCTGCTGAAAGCGAGCAGGAGACTACCGAAAAACACCATATCCCAAAGTGCATTTTTTCGAAAATTTGGATGAACCCGCAGAAGTATGTTTCAAACTCAGAGTTGGTGAACCAAGATATCACGCTCGAAGACCAACAATTATCCGGTACAATACATTTCTTTTTCGCATCAGTTATAATACTGTAACCAAATTCTTTTTGATTTCACATCTTCCGGAAAAAAATATTTTAAATAAACAAGGTATGGTAAGTCATACCAAGTCACTTTACAATCAAATTGGCACATGCGTCCATTTCTGGTAGAAGTGAAGTCACTGATGCGCGAAACAGTCTCAACGAAATGTGGTTGGTTAGACTGCGTTCCTGATCAAATGGAAAGAAAAGAAAGAAGAATGTAGGAAATAATGCAGTGCTAGTGATTCCACGATTTATCATCCCAAAGAATCAAAGCAACAGTACTTTCTGAAAGTGATTGTTCGCAGAAGCGAGCAAGTCCACATGCGTCTACTTTCAGAATATGGAGACTAAGATAATGAGCAAGCTTGTTAGCTGAAAAAAGTCGCACCCAAAAGTAATCAAAAAAATTATTCCACGCTTTGCTCGAACCAACACTTGACAAATTGTCAATAAGGCATGGATAAAAGTTGTTGTCAGTGACAGCGAAACAACACTGTGTTGGTATAAAACGACTTGCAGAATACCCATCTTCCTAGCGAGTACTCAAATTGCCAAAATACTCAAACTGAGGACAGAACTTGAGAAGAAAGACATAGGTTTGAGGCTAGACTCAAACAACAAACCAGCTAATGCGGATACAAGAAGCCTCATGGCTAAAGAAATCGGGATGCATGACTGAGTTCGATAGTCCAGAACTAACTCAAAGCAAAAAATAGGTTTATGAAGCCCGCTCGAAGGGTGGAACACTTAACAGCTTTCAGACAAGCACAAAAAAGCGTAATCAAACAATCGTTGGAGAAATCGTCTCTGAGAGAGCAGGAAATGCTGCCAAGGAGCAGCTGGAGCTACCGTCAAGTGGTGGAAGTGAAGTCATGACTCACATGCGGCAGAATTCTCAAGAAAATCAGAGGTTCGCCTGATTCGAACTATGCAGAAATTATCTCGTTATCTAGCCTTCCTTCTCAATCGGCGATAAATGAAACTATCAAAAATCCCTGTCGCAGATCCAAGAGAAGGGCGATCGAGGTAGTAATGGACTTTCTCGTATTTAAACTCACACTTCCCATATTTTTTACTCGCATCTAAAGTACTCGTACCTCGTGCCTACTTACTCGTATCTGAGCCTACACCCGGCTGTGGGACGCTCCGCTCTTGGACTAAAGACAACGCGCTGCGAAATTAAAGTGCTGCAGCAGCTAACTTCCTTCAATGTTTCAAAGGAATGGGCTCAATGGGCTTAGAGAAAACTAGAAAATGAATATCATATGATGCTTTACGAACTCCCACAAGGTTTATATAAGGCAACGGCAAAAAGCCAATTACATGAGTTACCATATTTTTTCTTTTCCCTATCTCCAGCTTCCTTCTCATTGTTCCACTTGTTCATCCATTCCTTTCCTTATTTAATTTTCATTTTCATTTCCTTTCTTGTCTTCTGCATCATCTCTGTTTTACTCGTCTTTTTCTTATGTTCTATTTGTTTTTCTTTACTGTTACTCTGTCTAATCCGGTTCTCTTGTTCACTTATCTTGTTTGTTATGATTGATATGTCTTGCTTCTCTGTCATTTAAAGTTGCATTTTTGAACTTTTTTGTCCATTTTTTTCTTTTAGTCTCCTCGCAAATGCTTTTGCTTTAAATTTCTTTGTTTCGTGCAGCATGTCTTATCTCCTGTCCTCCACGTTTACTTCATGTTTGACGCATTCTCGTGTATCTCACCGTTTCTACATCCCTTCTTGTTGTTATTTCTGTCCTTCTACTCGTTCTTCTTGATCCTACTCTCACATCTTTACTTTATCTTTACTTCCTAGCCTGTAAGTGATTTGCACCCAGTTTGTGAATGCGTACTGCATGGTAATAGGCACTTAACTATCAACACGGATACATGACGAGAACATTGAAGCTAAAGGAACACCGCTCACAAAGAAAAATAGTGGAACCTTCTTAAATGAAAGTGAAGGATCTTCTCTTCTCTTTCAAATTGGAAGAAGTACCTTTTCTACTAGACATCCTGAATTAAACTGCTCCAATGTTGAAAAAAAAATAGTGAAGTGAAAGGTGCAAAGGAAAGTTAGGACCGTTCATGACGAAACTTATATAGCGTTTTCAGAATTTACTTGAGTTTGCAACTTGTGAAAATTCTCAGACTTTGTTTTGATGTCTTTAGACTCGTTTTCAAGACTTTTCTCCTTCGAAGAGCAACCTTGTGGTACAATTCAACCAATTTCGAAACTGAAAGGGGAATCAAACTCTCTTCATATTCAAAGTTAAAAAAGTGAAGTTGGGCTTTGCAGTTTTCAAAGGGAGTAAAGGAATGAACGAAATTTGCCGACAGCAATTAATACTTTTCTAAACACTGGAACCTAAAGTTTAATTTCGTTTCTTCCGTTTCTCGTCTCTACAGAAGTATGAATATGCATTTGTATTTCTGAATTTTACCAGGTCCCCACGTTACGGTTACTTTAAAGACACCACAACTGCCTTTGCAAAGAAATATATAAGAGCTAAGTATATGACAATATGAGAATATCCACAAAGATAAAGAAACCAATAGGAGCCAATGCCTTCACAGAAGGCTGCTCAAAAAGCTTAAAATAAAATCGAAATCGTGGGAGCATTTCCGCTGTGGTGATGCTATTCAATAATGTTGAAAATGGCACAGAAAAATGAGGAACACAACGCCGTTTCTCCTTATCCAGTTACTGAAACTAAAACAATAGCGAAGTTAAAAGCGGGTGTTCGATAGTGTGTCAAAATATACATACTTGATACTGGGTGAATCAAGTGAAAACAGCAACCTAATTTTAAAAAAAGCCTAATGAACCTAATTATGTTGAAAGAAGACTGCCTGCCGAAACAAATCGAACGGAAAAACAAGACAAGTAAAACAGAGGTGATGCAGAGGGTGAGAAAGGAAATGAAAATGCAGATCAGACGAGGAAAACAACGGGAGAACAAATGGAAAACACGAGAAGGAGAGGAATAAAAAAAAGAACTTTATGTAGTTACATAAGGATCAAGAAACTTATGTTCCAGTTCCATACCCTACTCACTCCAAAACTCGCACTCCCTTTTCTTTCTTATACCAGGACTTTTTGTGACATTTTCCTCATCTGTTTTATGGTAATAGTTCGTGAAGCATCTTACAGCATTCATTTTCAAACTTTCTCCGAGCCTATTTTTCTAAGAAAAAAAAGGAGGTATTAGTAACCCGCTGCACCACTTTGAATTTTGCGGCGTATTAACATTGGTACAAGGTGCGGAGCCTCCCGCAGCCGAGTATAAGTTTAGATATGTCTTCGAGGATAGTCTAGCATACTCAACAGAGACCAAAGCACCAAAAATATCTACAGTAGCAAAACCACCTCAAAAACATTAGGCTCAAAAACGGCAGAACCGCCAAACCGCGCGCGCGGCCCCTGAACTCTGCAGGCAGTCTTATATAGTATCATGGGTAACCTTGTCATCATAGTTTATGATAAGTTCTATGAAAAAATAGGTGATGTTTTCTAGGGTTTGACGGGGAGCAGTCGTTAGGTATCCAGCACCCACAGCCCACTATGTGCAGCTGAAAAGGCTTTTGGTAGGCCAGAGCAGACATGTCTTAGGCTAACTGCGATTATTAAGCCACGCTCAGCGATCACCATATAACTGAGGCCGTGTGCTGCGCTTGTATTGGAATTACTTGATAGAGTAGGCTTCTAGGAAGGTTCAAGAAACAAAAAGACAACAAAGTAGCAACACAGAAAGTGAAAAAAACGTAAAAATGAAAACGCTGGACATTAAAATCTGACATTTTCTAATGTTACGGGATTACGTTTCTTCAAACCACCACTTACACGAAATCTTTTTTGTCGCTCTTCTCGCATTTCATCTTACCACAATTATTTTATCTATCTTTTTGAATTTTGCTCCTCTAAAAACGGCTTCTATTATTATATAATATATAACTCAGTATCTCAATAATGAGGCCGAACTGTTTCATCACGATTCCAAAGATGTGTATTTTTCAGCAGTTCAAGAACGTGTTGCCTGTATCTGACATTACACTAGAACATCCAACATTTCAAACACTCCTTGCTTTCGTGATGAATTGCCTAAAGAATAAGTTTCCAGAAATCCTTCTTTTGTATACAAAAAGCTGAAATTTCCTCGCCTTATTTTGAAGAACTTCTTGGAATCTAAAATGGTGTAGCGCCTTACTAGATGATGAGGGACACTGATGGGCGGGGCATAAGGCAGACGCAGTGCAATGGTCTGCTGCGCAATTAACGATCGTCGTTCCCATTCATTTCCCCTAAAGATAAGCTGTCGAGGGAGCTGTGGGTACCTAACGATAGGCACCCCTGTTTTCTTAGGAGCAAATTTTGTCATGTCATTGCAACAAACACCAAAAACGACTTACCTGTGATGGACGCAGTTTCATGACCACCGAGGGCTTAGGATATGTCTGTACTTTCTCCCCGTCAGCCTCTTCCTCAAGCACATATTGGGCTGCACATAATCAGCTGGTTTATCTAACGACTGTCCCCTCTATGCCAGGAAGCTGTTCGATCTGTGCTCTGCTTTCCCTTATTATTTCAGCGGGAAAGGGGAGGGAAGGGGGCTCTGCCCCACAATCACCTCTATTATTAGGGAGAGGTACGACAAAAGACCTCAAAAGCGGCTGTTAGGGTCACCAAGTCGCGAGTGCCTATGAGGCTCTTCGAGAAAAACAGTAGCTAACAGTATCTCAAAATAATGTGCTGACACTGTTATGTTGTATACTGCCTGAGCTCACTTTCAACGGAACGACAACAAAAAATGCACTACCACTTCTGAAAAGTATCGAAATATGTACCTCCTTCAGTAATAGTGCCAGAAATAGACATATCGACGGATGAACGATCTTCCGGTAATATATTTGAATCAGCTAGAAAAAAGTTGAAAGAAATAATGAATGAAGGGAAAAAACTGCTCTCGCACATGAATGAAAAACCAACCATCTAGCATTGTTCCGATGGTATCACACAGCAACATATCACACTGAGAATAGTTAGTAACTTCTTTGCAACTCAAACGCGGGTTCGAATCTTAACAAGGGATAGCAAAAAAGCACTATCATCATACGTGCGATAGTCAGAAGCGCTGCTCCGACCCCTTCACTTTTGGAGTGTTGACGAAAGGACCCCTTCACTTTTGGAGTGTTGACGAAAGGATCCCTTCACTTTTGGAATGTCCACGAAAGGACCCCTTTACTTTTGGATGGTTGGCGAAGAGACCCTCATCACTAGAGCTGCACCCCATGAGCTAGACCCCCTTCGCTTGAGAAGAATCGGGGTCCTCCATACCGCACCTATGGCTATTATTAGAGAAAGTTTCCGAAAACAAAAACTACTACTTATCGGTACCCATTCTTTGACAAAGTGGCAGCTCTGCGATACCTTACTGCGATGGTCACCGAACTCTACTCGCACCACCTTCAACGAAACCGAGACGAGTATTGCTTTTTTGTGTTCCGTCTTAGTGAATGGTAAAGAAGGAATGAATTATGTGTTAACGGATCTAGATGAGTGATGAGACGGGTAAAACCGAGAAGAAAGGGAAAACTCTACAAACCACCCTTATCTACGTCTCTCTACAAAGTAGGGGTAATCAAATTTTCTTATGTATGTCAGAGGTTTACATAGTTTCCTACAATAACTGTCTTAACCAAGAGTATCTCTTGGTGGCATTTGGACAGCTACGTCTGTACGTAACAAGTCCTCGAAGACAAAACACCACCATTTATACCTACTAATTTGTTGATTTGATTGAGTATTATGAGTTCTAAGAACACCTGCTTCTCTGCTTCTTCTGGTTCAGCTTTCTTCGATACATTAAAAGTAACGAATTGAAGCACTAGTTTCCTTCACTTAACAACACCGAATTATGTTCAAAAACGGAGGTATCCTGAATACGCTTCAGTACGTGCTCTACATTGACATGAATGTAGAGTAATAAGGACGAGAAACTCAGAATACTCAAAAAGCGCGGTTTCTCTGAAAGTGAGAAGTGGTTAGCAATGAGTTGCGATATGCCGGCGAGCTGGCACTTTGCCAAATAATAAGCCACAAATAAGCGTTACTCACAAAAAGTAGTAAAAAAAGTTACCTCTCCCAAAAATCCCCGTGTTATTCTCTTCCGAAATACTGTTCTCCATAAGAACAGCTGTGTTGGGAGTTGAAAACATTAGCTGAGCTCTGGCTGGCCTGAAAAAAATTCATAAGAAAATGTACACAGATCAGATACCAAGATTAATATCACGAACGTGAGAACTCCATCAGAACTCATCGTTTCGTGGATTTTCTCGTTAAATGGGGAACCATCAAGAAGATTTAATTGGTCTTTGTCGAAGTTTCTGAAACATTTTAATGAATTCACTGAAACCTTCTCAAATATGGTATCAGGGATGCCTGAATGAAAGGAGTCAAAGGAACGCTTACTGTACTGTCTTCACATTATGAAAGCTGACGCGGCGTTTTAAAACTTGTTTCTGTTCATTTTCGACGGACGTAGTTTCCGCAACTTTCTCTGGCTGTCTAATTCTCAAAATCTGAAAGTGACGTTCAAATCTGCGTCCAATTTGGGTCAAATCTTCTCCTATATTCAAAATTAGATGCTTTTTCAGTATTTACCGAACTGCGACGACTTTTACGCGATGCTGGATCCATGACTGCAACAAGAAAGCTACGGAGAAGCTCTTGCTGACGGAAGTCTTCTAAAAAACAACAATGACATACATGACATCTTTGCGGTGACTCAGCTAAATTCACAGTGCAGCTAATTGAATGGAAATGCACTGTTAAAACCTTTGCTAAACATGATTTTGGATGAACACGAGCACATTAGAAAAGCAGAGTTGGAAATAGATGGAAAATTTGGTCAAAATTAACACATGCGAACGTGCGGAAAAAAAACCAACCAGGAGATACTTTTCAAAATTACATTTGAAAATGGAAGACCAATAAGTCATCTCTCAACATATCTCAACAGGCCAGGTAAAATGTAGATGGGTGATTGGAACAACATGCTCTTTATATCGAGATCTTACCTAAGGAATGTTACGAGAATTCGACCAAGTGATATTAGAAAAAAGCAGAGTGGATGATCTGAAAGAAAGTCGTCTTCAGAACATGAGTGATCGACCAGACGAGTTTGATGGTTCCAAGGAATTGTAGCGGCAAGTTCATCGAGAATAGGATTGGGAAATTTGTCGATAAATGTGGAAGTAATTGAGGAAAAATGGAATCTACTATTGGTTATTATTCCTTCCTGCCATAAAATTGATGAAAACGACGAATTGAGATTCCATGCAAAGGGTTCACTACTCTATAAGCAGTATAGCGAACAGGAACAGCTATCGACCGAAAAAAAAACCAAAGAAAGTTTATTATGCTAACTCTCCAAGGTGAGATTACCGCTAACCAAACTTCCAAGAACTCCGCTGGGCTCTACAACCGAGCAACCAGCACTACATATTAGACACGCGTTAATGTTCGCGTAAATGCCAACTTTGAATAGTTAGCGTTCGCGCTCACTGTGCAGTGTGTAATTGGAGCATGTCCAGCGTCTGAAAGCAGTCCTAAAAGAACCGTTATACTGCGTTATCTGCTTGGGTGGTAGGTTTCGTCGTCCTCTCGTGCGACCTGGTGACGGAACGAAAATACCGATATGAGGACAAAATACATGCCTGTAAAATACTTGAGCATCAAGTTAGACAAGAAACTTACATGTAACTTCCAAAAAAAAAAGAATCGAAAAGTTCGGAACCTGTTCGGTTTTCTGACATAGCCCCTAATTGCATAGTACTTTTTTCCAAATCCTACGACCTGAACAATGACCATCAGGCTTAACACCTCTATGGTTGCGTGAACGTGATCGTATGGTTGTCGAAATCACTGAGATATTGTACTCCTCAAAGTATAGTCGGTTCAAAACGATCTGAAGCTCGGTACAGTTGCGTAATCAAGTACACTCGAAGTGGCGCTTTGGAGCTTAGCGACTAAGATCGATTGAGAACCCTCACCAGCAGTACGCTGCAGTCCGAGCAAAGCTGACTATGGATCAACCTCGATCCGAGCCGCTACCTTCACTGGGCCGCTTCGCACTTCCTTAACTGCATTGAACTTCAGATCATTATGACCCTACTGCACACATACTTGTTTAACGTCGTGCCACCTCCAAAGTAATGAAGAGGCGGAACTGTTTGTGGATATTTTCAAGCGTGGACTCACAAAGCCGAAGGCGAAGAAACCGGCAGTCATGTATGTATGTACCTAGGATCATCATCGGACGAGTTGGAAGCTCGATGTATTCGGTGTGTTGTGGAAGTCATTTGGTTCGACACATCAACACTTGACAACACAAGAGTTGCAAACCAGCGGACGCATCCGACCTGCCACTCTTCAGCCTTACATCTAGAGCGGTCGGGGATCTGCTGACAACAACAACTTCGTAGAAATGGCCAACAATCGTTCCACAACAACGCTCGACTCTGGAGTGACACCGTCTTTTCCATCTACAGATAGACCCAGCGAAGACGAAATATTTGTGATAACTTAAGAATGAGTTGTAAGGTAGGCCGATACATGTGTACTGTAGGTCACACTGATATCAACGTTCCAGAAACCTCAAAATTTGTGTAGGGTGCGGAGACCCTTGGGATCTTGGCCCGTATCGTTCCAATGAATAAAGGTGGTTCAGTGAATCTTTATTGCCACAAACAGACGACTACTCGTGAGTTTGACAGACTACTTGAGTCGCAGTGAGGTCACTTATCCTGACCTCACTGCGACTCAAGTAGTCTGTCTGTACTGTCTATCCCCGTGTCCACCGCAGTCCAGTATCATCATCGGTATGATGATACTGGACTGCGATGATAGACAGTAAAAATCAGCGTTGATCTCAACTTTCTAGAAACCTGATCACGAATCATGCAACGAATTCATATGTCATTCATATTTTATCACAAGGGTTTCAAGTTTCTTCTTTTCCTAGGCGAACGGCTTCGGTGGCGTGATGACGAACTGGCGTTGGTGGGCTGGCTGGTGTTGTTGGTGTGGCGCTGTAGGTGGGCGTTGATAGCGATGACGTTGCTACCTGGCTGGCGATGGCGTTGGTGTGTCTAATTCCTGTGGGGGCGCTTCGCAGGCTGCTGGGGTCTCGTGTTGTGGCAAAATAGGAAATTGTGGCCGAGGCCCTCTAAGTATTAGTTCCTCTTCAATCAAAACAATTTCACCTTTATCTGGGAGTGATCTTGATAAGCGTTTGGGTTGTTTTAGGTTGATATTTTGTGTTTCTTATAATGAGGTCATATACTCAACATTCCATTTTTCCCAGAATTTATTGCTACTATTTCTGATGTTTTTGCTTCAAGCGTCTGTTTTTCTCTTTGGATGAGATGATGATTTGTCGTCCGGAAGCGAGTAGTTGAAATTTCCCTTCAAAAAATCAGTGGGTCTCAATGGTATCTCTGCGATATCACTGGAGTTCAGTTTCGTAAGAGGCCTCGTGTTGAGAATCGCCTCAATTCGAGTGATCACGGTGCACATGTCTGCGAAACTCAAGCGTTTGCGCCCTATTGATTCATTGAACGCTTTCTTGGTTAAACTGACTAGTCGTTACCGCGCACCAATCTGAGTGGGCAATCCATAGAGCTCATCTGCGCGAGACGAATCTCACGAAACAGTTGAGGAATGGAACTGGTCAGTTGTTTTCCTTTTAAGGTCTTGCGTGGTGTACTTGGAACAATATCGAGGGTTGGCGAGGAGAGAGGAGGACTTTGATGGGATATGCATGGTATCAAAGACCTCTAACCATTTTCACGCCTTTGAAAAAGACGAGTTTGTCGAAACGTCAGGCCAATAAAAAAGTTTCACCTAAACCTCGTTAGCATAACAAGAAAACATAAATACACTATCAAATGGCGAGGTTTCAAGAAGAGAGGACTTGGAGATAGTTGAGGAATGCTCCTGTCGAAAGATTTCCTACCACTTCTAAGTGTGCTGCTCGAGTTGTAAGGCACATATACATTTTCTCGAGAGTTTTGGAAGTGAAAGGACCTATGAAGTAACATCCGACATTTTGAAATGGTCTACATTATAACCCTGTCCTTTGGTAGTGGATACATGATCGGTGCTCCGAAGGGAAGAACTTGGTATTTTCTGCAGATGACGCAATATTTCAGGAATTACCTGAATACATAAAGTCCGTGAGAGGGACATAAAAAAGCGTTGTCTTGCGATTGAAAGAGCGTACTCTTTGCCACAGTGACTATTTCTGATGTGAATACCCTGCACGATCAGCCTGAATAATTCCGAGTCGTCTGGGTTATAAATCGGTGACTTGGTGTCATACGGAAATGGCGCATTTGGAAGACGAGGGTGGTGCCGAATGATTCTGTCCTCGTCGCGCATGATCAGTTTATCATGAAATTTTTTTATGGCGCCAAGATTAATACTTCTGTGTTCATGACTAATTAGAAGGCGTTCCACGTTCAACATATCAGATACGGTGGTTTCAAACATGTTATCAAATTTGCCGACTTTTGATACCTTTATCGGTGACGAGCGATTTTGGTTGGTTTTTGCAACCCAATTTTTCCTTGTTTTTGCAGCCTTTGCTAGCACACGTCGCACGTTGTCGATTTTCGAAAACCGCCCAAGATCAGCAAGTTCTTGTTGTTTGTTTTCTGATGTGATTACTTTGAATGTAGTAGTAACCGTTGTTTCTATTCCGTCATTCTCATGGACGTCAGATAGTGGGTTTATCAATTTGATAGGACTTGATTTGATTTGACTCGCTACAGTTGTTTGTTTTTTGATTGAATGACGGTACACTCGTCATTCGTGTAGAGAAGGTTCCGTCGCGAAATGTAGGCGGTGTTGGTTTTGTTGTGCACCCATCTGTCGTCCATGTTGTCGACTCTCACGAGATCGTGTCACCTCGTCTGGCCATTCTTCACCTCCGCCCTCTGCGCCAAAAACCCATCAGTATCATCAACTGCTACTCACCAACATTAGCAGCTGATGAATCCGAATTGGACGCGTTTTACGAGGAGCTGGAAGAAGTAATCCGCAACGAGAAGTCCTTCTACAAATTCGTTGTCGGAGACTTCAATGCAAAACTAGGAGAGGCTGCAGAAGAGGAATACAGGATTGGAAGATTTGGACTATGGGGCCGGAATGAAAATGGCAATCGTCTCGCTGGGCTGTTGTCCGCCGCTCACCTCTTTCATGGGAATTCTCTTTTCATGAAGAAAGATCATCGTCAGTGGACATGGGAATCGCCCAATGGCGCGACTCGGGAGGAGAGCGACCACATACTCACCAACCGGTGCTGGTGTCTACTTGACATCTCCGTAGTACCATCCTTTTGTAGTGGTTGTGATCACCGTCTCCTTCGTGCGAAAATACGACTTAGCCACACGATGGAAAAGAAAATCTGCTATCTGGACTACGAGATGCTGTTCAGAGGATTCCTGTGCTGGGGGTGCCTCGAAGCCGTAGACGACAAGCTTGGATCGAATTTCGAAAGACCACCAAGGAATTGTTGGAAAGAAAAAGGGCTTTGAGGCTTGCTCCGAATGCATCGCATATTGAGCGGTAAGTTGAAACTGCAGAAAAGCTGCACTGCAGCTGCACTTGAACTAACTGCAGAAAAGCGTTGCAGGAGGATCTTCTGAAATGCAGACAGAAGAAGATTCTGGAAGCAGCACAAAGAAGAAGGAGTCTAAAAAAGTGCCGCAGGGATCTCCGCGAATATAATATTCCGCTAGCAACTTTGCTGAGCGAAGACGGAATTCGCACGTCTTCTCGTCGTGAGATGGAAATCATTACGGAGAGGTTCTACTCGAACCTTTTCCGTTCATCAACCCCTGTGTCAAGCCCGATCATCCCCTTTGGTGAAGCTCCACCACGGATTCTCCCTTCGGAAGTACGAGTCGCTATCAAGAGCATGAAACCTGGCACAGCCCCCGGTCCTGATTTTATATCAACAGACTCTCTCCGGGCTGGTGGCCATCAACTTCATGCAATCTTAGCAGCGCACATGACATCCTACCTTCAGAAAGAAAGGATCCCAGACCAGTGGAGTACCTCGCGTAACCGTTCTTATCCACAAGAAAGGTGACCGAGAGGACCTTCGGAACTACCGTCCGAATGCTTGCTGAGCGTGTTATACAAAGCATTCACCAAGATCATCCTCGCGTGCATATCTAGGATGGTGGATGAAGCCCAGCCTCAAGAACAAGCTGGATTCCGTCAGAGGTTCAGTTGCTTGGACCACATCCAGACCTTGTCGAGGGTCATAGAGGTTTGCCGGGAATACCGCCTGCCCCTTGTTCTAACC
>NC_087372.1:20333873-20338873 GCF_031761385.1 Necator americanus | reverse complement strand
CATGTCCACTTGTCTCCTCACCATCTGAGGGAAGACGGACATGTCATTCCAGAAGTTCTCCCGTCCAAAATACGACATGCTGTCATACCAGTAAGAAATCGTACCTCACCCGGTCCCGACAAAATAAAACCAGAACAACTGAAGAACCTCCCGCCAGTACTCATCAACACCCTGGCGAGGCTCTTTACACGTTATTTGTCGGAATGCAAGGTTTCTAAACAGTGGAAGACCAGCAAGACCGTGTTGTTGTATAAAAAGGGAGATCCACATGACATCGGCAACTGTTGTCCAATCTGCTTACTGTCTGTCATCCACAAGCTCTTTACAAGAGTGATCCTTAATAGGATTGGAAAAGTCTTGGATGAAGGACAGCCATGCGAGCAAGCAGGGTTTCGAAAAGGATTCAGCACGATCGACCATATTCACACTGTTTCGAGACTCATCGAGGTATCACGAGAGCACAAGATGCCGCTCTGTCTCACCTTCATCGACTTGAAGAACGCCTTTGACTCAGTTGAGACGGAAGCGGTCGTGGAAGCCTTGGACAACCAAGGCGTCCCTACTCAGTACATAAAGGTACTTCGAGAGTTGTACAGTAACTTCACGACCGGAATTTCGCATTTCTACGAGAACATCATCATTGACGTAAAGAGGGGGTCCGACAAGGTGATACAATTTCGCCCAAAATATTCACAGCCACCCTCGAGAACGCAGCGCGAAAGTTGGAATGGGACTACATGGGAGTGAAGGTTGATGGTCAGCAGCTTCATCATTTGCGCTTTGCTGATGACATCGTTCTGATAACACCTAGCATCAGCCAAGCGGAACGAATGCTGACCGAATTCGACGAAACATGCGGATGCATCGGTCTTCAGCTGAATCTAGACAAGACGATGTTCATGCGGAACGGATGGATCTCGGATGCCCCATTCACGCCCAATGGAACGAACATATCCGAATGCACCAGCTACGTTTATCTGGGTCGAGAATTGAACATGATGAACGACCTGACCCCCGAGCTGGGCAGGAGCTTGGGGTGCATACAAGAGCATCGAGGATGTAGTGAAGATGACCAGGAACACCCGGCTTCGTGCTCACTTCTTCAACACCACCGTACTTGCTGCTTTGACCTATGCTTCGGAAACCTGGGCATTTCTCAAACAGGAAGAAAACGCGGTGATCATCATTGTACGCGCAATTGAGAGAGTGATGTTAAGAGTATCCCGTTTCACGCAAGTGAGGGATGGGATTCGAAGTCCTCTCCTACGTCAGCGCTCAAAGATTAGAGACGTCGCCGCGTTTGCCAAGGAAATTAAAATAAGGTGAGCCGGACACGCGATGTGCTTTAACGACAACCGTTGGACCAGAGCCGTTAGCGACTGGGTACCCCGCGATATTAAGCGCACTACAGGAAGACCGCCGACCCGATGGTCAGATTTCTTCACGAAGTCCTTCAAATAAAAATATGATGTTCTTCGTGTCCCACGCGAAAGGAGGAACCACTGGGCTACGCTGGCACGCGATCGGGACAAATGGAAGAATTACTGGCGCCCGCTCGACCAGTTCGAAGATCAACGGGAGTCAAGGTGGTCAAGGGAATGTTCCATCGATCGGAATAAATGAAAATCAAATGGGGCTTTGTCTGGAGAGTATGTCTGATGTGGTAAAACCAGTTTAGTTCCATTATTTTTTCCTGGGTTAATCTTGCTTCGTGCGGCTTGACACTGTCGTGCTGAAATATTACCCTTTTTCTCTGGACCAGAGTTGGCCTGGTATAGGAGTGGGTACATCTGTTTGATAATAAGGAAGCCGTTGTTTTCTTACGATAATTTACAATTATTGTAAAGACAATTTAATGTACTTTACAATTTGCCATTTCCTGAATACTGAGTTTGTTTACACCAGTGATTCTATAGCGTCTTTGTCAAACTCAACAGTGCTTCCGCTTCGATCCCTATCAGATAACTCAAGATCGGAAAATGTTCTAAACCAGCTTTGGCACTTATTGACTTTCAATACGTTTCCACATTCATCACAAATTTTCCTTGTTGTGACGGGATGCAGTTGCAACAGCTGATATACATCAGGTGTTGTTGGAAGCAGTTTTCCAACGAGGCAGAGTCAAGCGAGAAGTTAGGAAAAAAAAACTCTCCTGAAAACACCACCCCCCCCCCCCTTTCCATAGAAGATGCTATAGAAAACAACCTCCTCGTCTAGTTCTTTCTAGTATTGGGCGATGCTCGTGCAAAATAATCCCCTGTCTGATTCCTTCCACTGTCCGTACTTTCCATCTTTCCTTCATTATCGAGAGCATATGGCAGTAAGGAAGCCCTCGTTTTTGAAACTCAATAACGTAGACATAGTCTTCCACATCCCCAAGTACGTGTTTTTTGAAGAGATCATCACACAATTCTTGCAACTTCCCGTGCAAAACTCTTGCTGTCAAATCAGGTCTATCTAATGCAGCCTGCCCGTTGTAGAGGTTTTCCTGAAACTCTTGCCATTGTGGATTGCAAGTGATAGTGAGGAAATATGTAGGCTTCCCGTATCGGGCTACGATGGCCATGGCGTCCTAATAGGATTGCTGCATAGCTCTCGGACTGTCAATGTGTGAAGACGCCAAGATAACTGCTTCCTGGTGGTCCATGGCTATCTTCACCGGCCAAATAATCATGTAACCCTCTATAGGAATTAGAACGAAGATTGATCTGATCCGTCCTTTTGTAATTTAGTCTGTTCTGCTCTATCTTGACGTAAGCGTCAACAGCAAACTGTTGAAAGAGTTTACCAGCATGCAGAATTGGATTGAAAGACTGACGAACGGAGAACAGGTGGGAGTAATACTTCATTTGAGTGATTCGAGCTCCGTCATTATCAACTAAGTTCGGATCCCGTCCACCTCTACCGGTTGGAAAGAGGAGTGGATACGTGAGAAGATCGCAACGTTTATCTATGTCACTGATGTTCATCAACGTTGATCCTGCAGCCTGTCGAAGATGGACAGCAAGACTCCTACTTGCAGGGACGTCGTTTTCTTCTCCCACGTATACGACTGCCAATTCGTTCGCAGTAGGAATAGCGTACTGTCCTCTTGCGAAACCCCGCTCTCTGCTATTATCGGAATACCATGCGAATTGGTATGGTTTGCCGATTTTCTCGCTGGGCTGCCGCTATTTTCATTTGCTCCACTTCACTCATTACCGAATTTTGGCCGTGAATTCGGTAACAATACTTCTTCCTCTTTCTGGCCCTCTTCCAGAAATTGTGTCAACTTGAACCCCTATCGAAGCCATCGCAAGGGCAGAGTTGAAGTTTCTTATATTTTCAAGGAAGTTGCGCTGACGATGCGTCACCTTTGTGGGAGCCGCTCTATCTCGTACAAAGAGCTGTTTTATTTGCTCTGGAAACTCCTCAAACAGATTCAAGTGGAATCATCCTCGGTCACAGCAATCAGAAAAGATGTTGGGATGCTGTCGCTTCACTTCAAAGGCGAAGTGCAACGCTCCACAATTTGAACAGCGATTTTCTAGTGCCCCAAGGTAGCTCACATCCGTGATGCAAGAACGCAGTGCTAAACCTGTCATTTTAGGAGCGGCATTACGGCGAATATGTCTTTCAGAGTCGTTGCGTAAGCGTTCAGCGCGCTGTTCATCTGGTTCATTCTATCGTTGCCTTCGTTGGCGCTCAGCGTTTGCAGGGCATCTTGCAGAACGTTGCTCAAAACTTTCATTTTGACGCCGCCTTTGTTCACGTTGGGCATTTAACAGTAGTCTGGCAGAGCGCTGCTCATCGTTCTTATTTCGACATAGTCTCTAGTGGCGTTGTAAGTCTTCCAGTATCTTGCAGGCCGCTGATCATCGTTCTCACTTTGGCGTCTCCTTTGCTGGCGTTGTGAGTTCTGTAGTAGTCTAGCACTGGTCATCGTTCTCACTTTGACGTCTCCTTTGCTGACGTTGTAAGTTCGCCAGTAGTCTAGCAGACCGCTGATTATCGTTTTCACTTTGGCGTCGCCTCTGCTGACGGTCTGCACTTGCCATCTGCCGAGCAAAACGTTGTTCAACGCCTTCGCTTTTGCGTCTGTTTTCCTGAAGCGCTGCATTAGCTGAGCGTCTGACCGAACGTTGCTCATCGTTTTCGTTCTGTCGCCTTCGTTGCTGTTGCTCTGCGTTTGCTAGCCAACGGGTGCTGCGCTGCTGTGAAGTCTCTCTGTGGCGACGACTTCTTTGGAGTTCAGCGTCATTAATATAAATTCGAGGTCGCCCTCGTCGTCGGTTCTGCGTTGGTTGCTCCATGAAAGCTTGCAAATTGCTTTCCTGGATTCGACAAAGTGAGATTAGATGAGATAAATAGCACAGTCTGAAATAGAAGACTTAGTTTATTGGGAGTAATGAAATCGGTCAAATACACTTGCTAGTAGTAGGAAATGAAAAGAGTCAAAACTTTTTTGAAAAAAAAAACTATTGCGCTCTTAGAATGCACCTGCGTTTTAAAATAAGAATAAAATATTCTTTACAGCAAGTAGATTTTAACCCCCTGAAAATTATAGTCCATGAAATTGGTGCCATCTGAGGTGCACGTACAATCCGGTTATTAGAGATATGTACTTTGTTATTCATCTCGTCCTGGTTGAGTGAAGTAGTTGAGTAATTATTTTTGACGCACTAAAGCGCTTTTTGCATGAGCTAAGGATGAAGCGTTTGTGTTCTGTACCAAGAAAAAAGATCACTAAGGACGCTTACAGTATTGTGCGTAATAGTGTACTTGTTACAGTGTAGTTTTTACCATAGAGTTTTTTTTACTGTTTTATTTTCTGTGCTGCCCATCAACATAAGGCCTGTAATACTTTCATGAATTCATTAAAGTATTTCTACCATTTCCTACTGCCAGTAGCGTTCGTCAAATTGGTAGGGACTTACGGAACGATATACTCGCTCATTAAAACAACTCAAGACATACAAATTTCACAATTATCGACAACATCGATAAGGAAAAAGTCAAGA
>NC_087372.1:20243873-20328873 GCF_031761385.1 Necator americanus | reverse complement strand
CTTTTCTGGACTAGTTGCTTGCAGAGTCTTCCTTGCAAATTCTTGTAAGTCTCAAACCATTTTGAGGTGTTCTATTTATCGCTGCTTCGCAGGTCTGTACTCAGTAATCGTAGTGAAAATGAAACGTCGAGACCCTTCAGGACAAGCAGAGGTGAACCAGGTTATGTGTTTCCTGATTTATCAGCAGTAAGCTTTTTGAAGCAGATTCCATAATTTTCTCTTTCTAATTGTGCATGAATGGGATCACGTTGTAGCTACAGTCGTTACAAGGTTCTCTCTTAGGTTTGCGTCGGGACTATCAGCCTGTTGAGAATGAGTAATCAGTCGACGGATATAGAGTACCACAGCCCAATTCCGCCGAATACGAGTAAGCTTATCAGAATACGCTGAGGCAACTGTACATTTGAGATTTACAGCTCAGAAATTCCGTTTTTAGAGCGCCAGAGAAACCATACTGTGAAGCCAAGTTCTACTCAGAAATATTGAACACCCCAATTTCAATAAGATTACTCAATACAAATTGTTAGTGGAGCAATAAACAAGGCAGTTCAAGATGCGCAACTCTTGAGTGTTCCAGCTACAGTTGCCGAGGAGTAGAAGCCGTAGCAAGTAAGAATGAACTGAGGTCTCTGGAACTGCGAGCACAAGCTCCCCCGTTCGAGCTTACCCCTTATGGCCGAGGAGTTTGTAATCATTAGGTCTGTGGTTAGCTGGTTGGTTACGCTGCGTTGCTCTAGTTTTGGTTTTGCCAAGCGCACATTGTTCATGCGTTAAGCATCAATGGACGTATTGGTCTCGCTATTAGGGAGTCGCGCACCACGATCAAATGCAGAAGGCAGATGGTAAAGAGAAGGTGAACGACGAAAGTTATGTTCTGTTGAATTGACATTCTACTTCAGTGCAGAAGTGAAATACAAAGAGAAATAGAATTTTGAAAAATCAAAACTTACTAAGCTGTGCCTACAGAACGGTCTCTCTCAAATATTAGGTCGGCCAGTCAAAACTTCGTGAAAATTATCCGTTTCCGCGGATAATTCAAATCAAAATAAAACCAAGTTCACGGAACTTCAACTTCAATGGTTGATTTAGGACAACCAAGCTGTTCTGGTGATTCAAGAGTTGTTTTGGTGGGATCCTCCTCAATGGCAGCACCTCGTTATCCACAATTTCTGCATAGGCAAGAAAGGTATCATGCCACGAATCTGAGGTGGTACGGATTTCAGGTGGAGTATTTGTACACGGGATAGTAGATTAGGGAGAAGAGTGTGATTCCGTCTGTTTCTTCCTAATTGCCGTAAAAAACAGTCCAGAGATGCGCGTGTGCACAAGGCTGGCGCGCTCCAGTCGAACTCCGTGTGGAAAATAGTGCGCCGGAACGTTCGAGGCCGTATCTTTCGGGCCATTTCCTGCGGGAATTAGGAAGAAATTAAAGGAATCACCCTTCTCTCAATAATCTACGATCCCGTATTCAAATACTACACAGGAAATCCGTACCACCCCAGATTCGTGGAGTGATGCCTTTAACTCCGTGTTTATCATCTTCAAGAAATTCGTTCGGACTGGTTCCGGTGGAACCAACGACGGCACTGACGATAGGATATTTCTGTTGCTGCAAAAGCGGAACAAACTGATCGATATGATTCGGCAGCAGTTTTTCTTTGCTTGCAATCGTATAAACTAATAGCGCGTAGGACAAAGTTTCGCTCGTACATCTTCTAAACAATAAATATCAAGTCGCAGACTGCTCACAAAAAGTAAAACAAATGGAAAACGTATAAAATAAAGCGGAACAAATTGTCCAAGTGATTTCGCAATCTCGTCTTTTCGCAAAATTTTGAAACGAGGGCAGATAAGCAGCGGATATTTCCAAATGGCCAACCTAATATAACTAAAAATTTTGTCCAAGTTTTTTCTTTATTGCTTAGCATTTCTGTACCAGTTTCGACGCCGGTGGACCCGCCGCACCCACTTTTACCGTTCTACGACGCCGGTGGATCGGTCGCACCCATCTTTATAGCTTTCTGGCGTCGGAGCACCATTTCGACGCCGTGGGACCCGTCTTACCCCATTTTGTAGCTATCTCGCGCCGGGGCACCATTTTGACGCCGTTGGACCCGTCGCACCCGCTTTTACTGTTCTACGAGACACACAGAGACTAAGCCCGTTATTATATAGCATGATCATGATATTTGTTACTATGTATATTACATGATTTAAAAGTGGGGATAGAGAAGGAGGGGGGTCGCGCCTGCCGGCTGGCTTGGCCGAGGGGGCTAGACTATTCGTTGGAGGGCTGTCTCGGACAAGGCCTGATGTATATTAGCGGTTGCAACTGCAACCCGATAACTCCATTTCTTCATTAAGCTCGCCCTTGAGCTGTTAGATGCGATGTAGACAGTGAGTTTGTAAGCGGCCGTAATTGTTTTGTTGTGGGCGTGCTTTGAATGAGTCGTGGTGTGCTCCGGGCATGTATGAGATGTGCATATTTGAGAAATAGATTGTAGTGGTTCTCAAATGTGGGATGAGTCTGGTGAATACATTTTGAGACCATTTGAGTAGGTTGTCGGAGAGAGAAGACTAAGGTAGAGCAGATACCTATCTATCGTTATTGAGTACATGAACTGGTTCATCAAAATCAGGAAAAATAAAAATACAACAATAAGACATGTGTTATATCTCTCTAATAAAATGATCTTGAGGATGAATACTAACTTTGGTATGTGCGCAGTAGCATATGGTAAAACTGAACATGTTCACATCTTGATAGATAAGGATAGAAGATAAAGTTCCTGGCGTTAATCAATCCGCCTGGGATGCGCCCCCACGTTCACTTCAATTCAGAATCGTTTGAGGTTTATGAACATATAACTAGCCTATACAGTGACTTGCGGTGGCTAGCCGATGTGTCGAGTCACCGTCTTTATCCTCCCAGACAAGTCTGGTACCAATTTATCGACCCCGGAGGGATGAAAGGCTTGGTGAGTGCTAGGGCAGATTCGAACCTCCGATCGATCAAGCAGGAAGCAAAATCTCTAACCGCTACACTACACCCGCCCCATTTTGATAGATAAATAGACAAAAAGAAACTCATATGAAGTTCATATGTTGCGCTATGCCCAGTCTTTGTTCAAAATAAGGGCGCGATTTCGACGGTATGAGTGCTTTGTTTTTATAAAATTTTGATGAGTTTCTTTGAAACGCCTATTCAAAGAAATCTTGCTGTATGTGCGGCTTATGGGAGCGGCGGTAAATAGGAAAAGTCAAACTTACGGTAGAGAATTTGCAAACACTGTCAATGGCAGTAACCCCTTTTTTTGTTCTCTTGCTGGAAAGGTTGAGTGGTGAAAGATTGACGTTTTAAACTTGAGACGTTCTGATCGTCATAAACTATGTTCTATGTCATCTGATGTTTCCTTTTGAATATTTGTTGGTGAATGTGGTATTTGTTGCGAAGTGGAAGCATTAGCGGAGGAAGAACGAGGAAAAAATATTCTCAAACGTTTGGTGTGAACAAGTTGTTACGTTCATATCGATCAATCAGATTGGTGATGGTGACATTAGGATGAGAAATTGGTTCAATTATAAGGGGGACTTTCCATTGATAACTGAGTTTGGGACGAACAATATCGTGGTATCGTAGTAGAACAAGATTTCCAATAAAAGTGTCCTTAGAGAAAATTTTGTTCTGAAAGTCGTAACCTAATTTGTATTCTGCCGTTTGTTTGGAAATTTGGTCGCGGACTTCGATTATTGTGGTTTGCAGGACAGTGGTGAATTGATCTACAAAACTGTTGGTGGCATAGGATATGGTGGTCGGAAGTTGGTGAGTTCCGCTTCCTGCTTGATCGATCGGAGGTTCGAATCTGCCCTAGCACTCACCAAGCCTTTCATCCCTCCGGGGTCGATAAATTGGTACCAGACTTGTCTGGGAGGATAAAGACGGTGACTCGACACATCGGCTAGCCACCGCAAGTCACTGTATAGGCTAGTTATATGTTCATAAACCTCAAACGATTCTGAATTGAAGTGAACGTGGGGGCGCATCCCAGGCGGATTGATTAACGCCAGGAACTTTATCTTCTATCCTTATCTATCAAGATGTGAACATGTTCAGTTTTACCATATGCTACTGCGCACATACCAAAGTTAGTATTCATCCTCAAGATCATTTTATTAGAGAGATATAACACATGTCTTATTGTTGTATTTTTATTTTTCCTGATTTTGATGAACCAGTTCATGTACTCAATAACGATAGATAGGTATCTGCTCTACCTTAGTCTTCTCTCTCCGACAACCTACTCAAATGGTCTCAAAATGTATTCACCAGACTCATCCCACATTTGAGAACCACTACAATCTATTTCTCAAATATGCACATCTCATACATGCCCGGAGCACACCACGACTCATTCAAAGCACGCCCACAACAAAACAATTACGGCCGCTTACAAACTCACTGTCTACATCGCATCTAACAGCTCAAGGGCGAGCTTAATGAAGAAATGGAGTTATCGGGTTGCAGTTGCAACCGCTAATATACATCAGGCCTTGTCCGAGACAGCCCTCCAACGAATAGTCTAGCCCCCTCGGCCAAGCCAGCCGGCAGGCGCGACCCCCTCCTTCTCTATCCCCACTTTTAAATCATGTAATATACATAGTAACAAATATCATGATCATGCTATATAATAACGGGCTTAGTCTCTGTGTGTCTCGTAGAACAGTAAAAGCGGGTGCGACGGGTCCAACGGCGTCAAAATGGTGCCCCGGCGCGAGATAGCTACAAAATGGGGTAAGACGGGTCCCACGGCGTCGAAATGGTGCTCCGACGCCAGAAAGCTATAAAGATGGGTGCGACCGATCCACCGGCGTCGTAGAACGGTAAAAGTGGGTGCGGCGGGTCCACCGGCGTCGAAACTGGTACAGAAATGCTAAGCAATAAAGAAAAAACTTGGACAAAATTTTTAGTTATATTAGGTTGGCCATTTGGAAATATCCGCTGCTTATCTGCCCTCGTTTCAAAATTTTGCGAAAAGACGAGATTGCGAAATCACTTGGACAATTTGTTCCGCTTTATTTTATACGTTTTCCATTTGTTTTACTTTTTGTGAGCAGTCTGCGACTTGATATTTATTGTTTAGAAGATGTACGAGCGAAACTTTGTCCTACGCGCTATTAGTTTATACGATTGCAAGCAAAGAAAAACTGCTGCCGAATCATATCGATCAGTTTGTTCCGCTTTTGCAGCAACAGAAATATCCTATCGTCAGTGCCGTCGTTGGTTCCACCGGAACCAGTCCGAACGAATTTCTTGAAGATGATAAACACGGAGTTAAAGGCATCACTCCACGAATCTGGGGTGGTACGGATTTCCTGTGTAGTATTTGAATACGGGATCGTAGATTATTGAGAGAAGGGTGATTCCTTTAATTTCTTCCTAATTCCCGCAGGAAATGGCCCGAAAGATACGGCCTCGAACGTTCCGGCGCACTATTTTCCACACGGAGTTCGACTGGAGCGCGCCAGCCTTGTGCACACGCGCATCTCTGGACTGTTTTTTACGGCAATTAGGAAGAAACAGACGGAATCACACTCTTCTCCCTAATCTACTATCCCGTGTACAAATACTCCACCTGAAATCCGTACCACCTCAGATTCGTGGCATGATACCTTTCTTGCCTATGCAGAAATTGTGGATAACGAGGTGCTGCCATTGAGGAGGATCCCACCAAAACAACTCTTGAATCACCAGAACAGCTTGGTTGTCCTAAATCAACCATTGAAGTTGAAGTTCCGTGAACTTGGTTTTATTTTGATTTGAATTATCCGCGGAAACGGATAATTTTCACGAAGTTTTGACTGGCCGACCTAATATTTGAGAGAGACCGTTCTGTAGGCACAGCTTAGTAAGTTTTGATTTTTCAAAATTCTATTTCTCTTTGTATTTCACTTCTGCACTGAAGTAGAATGTCAATTCAACAGAACATAACTTTCGTCGTTCACCTTCTCTTTACCATCTGCCTTCTGCATTTGATCGTGGTGCGCGACTCCCTAATAGCGAGACCAATACGTCCATTGATGCTTAACGCATGAACAATGTGCGCTTGGCAAAACCAAAACTAGAGCAACGCAGCGTAACCAACCAGCTAACCACAGACCTAATGATTACAAACTCCTCGGCCATAAGGGGTAAGCTCGAACGGGGGAGCTTGTGCTCGCAGTTCCAGAGACCTCAGTTCATTCTTACTTGCTACGGCTTCTACTCCTCGGCAACTGTAGCTGGAACACTCAAGAGTTGCGCATCTTGAACTGCCTTGTTTATTGCTCCACTAACAATTTGTATTGAGTAATCTTATTGAAATTGGGGTGTTCAATATTTCTGAGTAGAACTTGGCTTCACAGTATGGTTTCTCTGGCGCTCTAAAAACGGAATTTCTGAGCTGTAAATCTCAAATGTACAGTTGCCTCAGCGTATTCTGATAAGCTTACTCGTATTCGGCGGAATTGGGCTGTGGTACTCTATATCCGTCGACTGATTACTCATTCTCAACAGGCTGATAGTCCCGACGCAAACCTAAGAGAGAACCTTGTAACGACTGTAGCTACAACGTGATCCCATTCATGCACAATTAGAAAGAGAAAATTATGGAATCTGCTTCAAAAAGCTTACTGCTGATAAATCAGGAAACACATAACCTGGTTCACCTCTGCTTGTCCTGAAGGGTCTCGACGTTTCATTTTCACTACGATTACTGAGTACAGACCTGCGAAGCAGCGATAAATAGAACACCTCAAAATGGTTTGAGACTTACAAGAATTTGCAAGGAAGACTCTGCAAGCAACTAGTCCAGAAAAGCATCTGGAGCTCAGGTATTTTTTTCAGTTTTTTTTTTTTGCTTATGGATTTACCGTCAATAAGGTATTCTCAATCACTTGTTGATGAAGAAGTCGTTTCTTCACTCTACAACTGGAATCGGATTAAACTTGCCTTGAAGAGAAGATGCAAGCAGATATCAAATCTGTTTAAGGCCTATGTTTTTAACCTCTTCAATTTTGTTCCAGTTACCAGCTGTTTTTTGTTTTCTAAACGTGGACAAACGTGGAGATCCTTCGTAATTCGTGCGAGAGCCGATAGAAATGATCCTGTACTGGTATAATTGGTAGTGGTGTAACACTTCATGATACCAACAAAAATTCCGAGATAAACGATGCGTATATCTCCCTAGTAATCTCATTTCGTGGGAGTTGGTAGTTTGCAGTGGCCAATTATGCAGGCACGTAAGCGGATTTATGCAAACTTTCAGCTCAACAGACTCAATAAATGTTAAGGCTGGTGACATGACAATCAAGGGAAGCAGCGACGAACTTGCAACAGAAATGCAACTGCGGGAAGAGAAGGTCACACAGGTCGAATTTGCATTGATTCCCATAGTTTCGGATACTGCGCTTTCAGACATGCCAGACTGCTGATGAAAGCAAACGAGAGATCAGTATTGCTTTGAAAATGTGGAAAGAGACTTTGGAAGCGGAAAACAAAAAAGTGTGTATTCCAACGGAACTACGTGATAAAGGAAAAAACTGCAAGTGCAAGGAATAAGGACGTACAGTCAGAGTAATTTGTGTTGTAGGCAAAACGCGTCGCGTCCTAGGTGAAGGGATGTTGCGCCCTTTCTTCACAAAATCCGGAAAGCTCTTCAATCTTTTCTTCCTGTATTTCGCAGTTTTTCGTTATTTCTTCGCTTGATAATCAGGGAATATGGTTCAATTGTCTTAATGAATTCCTTTTCCAGTAATTTTTCTCACTTATTCTACTTCTAAAACGCTTCTGAAAACTTAGTTTGGGAATCAGTTCCGGTACATACATACCCGTAGTACTGGGAGAACTTTTTTCGTTAGTCGTTTCTTCTGACGCCTCGGCATCCTTTCAAAGAATAGGTTGAATTTCTGAATCACTTTCAACACTAATAGTGACTGCGTTCGTAACTAGCGTTCTTCTAAGGAAGATTCTGGGATTTTACGACTGCCATTATAAGGAACTCTCGATCATGCACAGTCACAGTAGGAAATGGAGGAGAAATTCAATCGCAGCAAACCAACATATCAGAGGTAACGAAAAAAAGAACGCAAAAGTTGATTTAAACGGACTTGGCTAAGACTACGAAATCCCGTTTTTTCACCAACCTGAACGTCCGGCTAAAGCCGGACTTCAGATTTTCTGAGGTGTTCGCTTCGCTCCCCTTCACTGATCAACGAAAATCAATATTAGTGCCCTTTTCTGTAAAATTAGACTTGTGCATCTCTAACAATCTTTCTTCATCTTTTTTTTAAATTATACATAAAGGCAAAAGATTTCATAGTTTTCTTTCTAACCGCGTCAGTTCTACATTTGGAGAATGTTCAAACTTCAGCTTCAAACACTCCGCCGATACCGATATAATGTAGACACAATTTGAAAGTGGCTTACTTGACTTAATCGGCGGGCTGATGACATCGCCTGACGTGATTACCCACATCTTCGCCGAGGTGTGCCGTCCGAATCAATCCATTCGTCGCTATTCCATATTCCGCGAAACCTTACGTCTCGCCTGAACTGCCTATCCACGCGGAGTGTCCTCAGATCCTCTTTCACCGCCTCAGTCCAGAACTTCCGTTTTTGGCCAGGTGGTTTCTTCCAGCTCGAACCCGACGAACTCGTCAGAACTCGTTGAACAAGGCGATCTGCCGGTCTCCTTAATACATAACGAAAGAAGCGAAAACGATTTACTTTAGCCATTTTCGATGGCGGTGCAAGATGTTGATGTCTTCCACGTGTCATCCGCCGGTAAACCACATCAGTTTCTGCGTAAAGATCTTCATTGTGGCATACCCTAGGCCAAAAGTAGCCAAGTAGCCGTCTAAGCAGCTTTCGCTCCGTGCAATCAAGCCTTTCCATAACCGTTGATGGTACTGCAGAGGGGCCGCATATACGAGTCTGATTGCTACCTGCACGTGGTGCCCTGCTTTAACTAAACGCAATGAGGAGTTCGAGTGTACGCATTGGGAACGTACGAGCTACATAACCTGCACTGTTATATGGCGAAAGCTCCCCATACATTATAAAAAGGTGCTGTCGTCCAGCACACCGCCAAAGCCCATAACCTGAAAGGTCAACTGCCTGAAGGGAGCATGGAATCTTTGGCAACAACCATTCGTTTCGTCACGCTGAACTGCCGAACACTATCGAGTGAACTCCAACAAGCCGCTCTATCCAGACTTCTGCGATATCTCTGTGCTGCACTGCAGGAAACACGCATGAGAGATCGGTCCGTCATCAGCATCGAAAAGTACACCATATACTGCGGCGATGTTGATCGAGTGTACGCATTGGGAACGTACACTCGATCAGCAGTTCTTGCAATCGCTCCTCACAGCTACCGCGCAGCCACCTGAAGAGCAGCGCAAGCGGAAGATGAGCACTCTTGAACTTCAGCTCGACTACGTTCTGACGAGGAAAATCTCTCAGTCGGATATCCGAAAATCTAGAGCTGTTTGGAACGTTGCCTTCGACTCTGACCACCGTCCAGTTCTTCTCAGCTTCAAGATACGGTTTCACAAGAGAAACCGAGGAGTTCCTCCTCAACCGAAAATCGACATGGCAGGTCTGAAAGACGATGAATGCAGAACAAAATTCCGCCAACGTGTGTCTATTCATGTTGGAGTACGGACCAGAAAGAAGTTTAGCGATGCGGATTCCTTCACAAAGTGCATCCAGGACGCTGCAAGGGAAACGCTCCCGGTTCTATTGCCGCGGAAGAAGTTTGCCTTTGCATCTGCGGAAGCAAAATCCACGTACAATTCTGTATGTGTCGCGCACAGCGCTGACTTCAACCAGGAAAAGAAAAGAAATCTTAGAAGGAAGCTGCGTCGTCAACTGCAACAAGACCGCGATAACGAGTGGATGTCCAGAGCGATGGAGTTTGAGAAGGCGTGGGAGGACAGGAACCCGCGGAAAGCCTATGCTCTACTAAAACAATATAGCGGCAAAACGAAAAGATGTTCTCCAGTCCCCAACACTGCCAATGGAGTAGCTGTCGGTGAGGCAACCCTTCCAATTTGGAAGGAAAACTTCAAAGCCCTGCTGAACCGGCTAGCACCCTCAGCTCCTGAACTCGAACATAGACCGACATATGCGGTTAACGAGGAGCCACCGACGGAGTCGGAGGTTCTAGCCTGTATTCAAAAAACGAGGAATGGAAAATCTGATGGAGACGATAGGATTGGCGCAGAAATGCTAAAATATCTTCCTCCATCTGGGATTAGTGAGATGACAAAGATCATCCGTTCAATATGGATAGACGAAAGGATACCTGACTCGTGGGGACACGCTATCATAATTCCCCTCCACAAGAAGTTATCCGTCACGGACCCTAGGAATTATCGAGGAATCTCTTTGCTGTGTGTTATGTACAAGGTATTGGAGCGCATTATCCTGGACCGACTTATTAAATATCGCGAAGAAACAACGCGCGACGAGCAAGCTAGCTTTCGTCCTGGCCGATCTACGATTGACCAGGTGTTCATTGTCAGGGGAGTGAAATCTGGCAGAGGTATTCGCAGCCAATGCAGCTAGCGTTTCTGGACTTTGAAGTCGCGTTCGACTCTCCTCACCGACGCCGTCTTCTCAACGCGTTCCGCGCCGACGGAGCACCAGGAAAGTTCGTTCGCTTGCCTGATGACATGAATCAACAAGCAACTGCTGCAGTTCGAACACCAGCCGGATGTACAACACCGTTGGAAGTGGTAACTGCAGTAAGACAAGGGGCAGTGGCAGGACTCTTCCTGTTCAATTTCGCCATTGACGACATTATGCGAAGAACAGTCGACCAGTGTCTCGCCGACATTGTCTTAGCACCGTCAGGCCCCTTGGCTGATTTCGAGTACGCCGACGATGTTGTTATATTCGCGGAAAGCAGTACGAAACTTCAACATGTTGTCAACCTTGTATCAAAGCTGGCTGCAGCCTATGGACTACGTCTACGCCCTGATAAATGCAAGCAGATGTGGATCTCTTCGAGAACTCGAACGGAAATCAGGGTGGACGGATAACCAATAGAACTCATCGATGAGTTCTGTTATCTGGGCTGTACGCTGAAGAACAACGGCAGCTACGAGAGAGATGTTCAGCAAAGATGCGCTAAGGCCACTTCTGCATTTAACTCCTTGCTGAAATGCCTGCGGTCGGCCCCCATCACCAACGAAGTCAAGCTGCGAGTCTACCTATCCGCAATTCGCCCCATCATGATGTACGAATCGAAGACTTGGGCAGCACCAATTTGAAAGTATTACTTGAAATTTGGGTTTTCCTCCTTTTTCCCTCGAAGATCAATGAATGGTGTTTTAGCACATAATGACGTGAAAGACTTTATCTTATTGATAAGGATAACATTCCACGTCAGATGTTCGCTACTATTTAAGCAGCCGTTTGCATGCATTTTCCACTTTCTGAGGAAGGCATACTACCAATTTGTGGGAAACGTGCAAGGAATTAATAAGACGGGCGAAGGAGTCATGAAGGTGAGAAGCAACGGTGGCCACGGCTATTATTGCTGGAAGGTCCCATCTACCTTTTGCGACATGCACACGAATTCATTGCGCACCAATTTATGATGCGGGACCGTCTCATCCCATTTTATGGCTAGCTAACGCCTTCGCACAAATTTGACGAAGAAAGGTATAAAATGGTGTGCGTCAAGTCCCACGGCGTCGAAATATTGCGCAGTAAATTTTTGTGCGTGTCGCAAAGGTAAATTGGACGTTGCAACCGTTTCATACCCATGCCCACTGTGCGCGTTGCTTTTCACCTGTATGACTCACGCGTACGTCTGCGTCTCTTCTTGCACGTTTGCCTCAAGTCGGTAACATCAATTCTTCAGAGTGTGAAGAACGCATGAAAACGGCTGCTTAAATAGTAGCAAACATAATCTGTCGTGGAACCTTATCTTTGTCAGTAAGATGATGTCTTTGACGTCATTTTATGCTAAATCATCATTTTTTGGTAATTGTTGGGGGGAAACAGGAGGAAAATCCATACCTCGAGTAATGCTTTTAAATTTTGTCTATAATATATTGGTAAGGAGTGTTTGAAGCTGAAGTTTGAATGTTCTACAAATTTAGAGTTGAGTCGTTTAGAAAGAAGACTATGAAATCTTTCGTATTTATTTATAACTAATCTGAACATCCGGCTTACGCGGGACTTCAGTGTGTGTGTGTTTGTCTGTGTGTCACGAAATTCGAAAAAGGGGGTGCGATGGGTCCACTCGGCGTCGAATTGCTGCGCCGGCGCCAGATAGCAACAAAATAGGGTTGCGACGGGTCCGGCGGCGTCGGATTGGTGCGAAGCGAAAAAGGAAGGAAGAAGCGCACACAAGTTTACTGCGCAATGTTTCGACGCCGTGGGACCCGACGTACCCATTTTACACCTTTCTGGCGTCGTCGCACCAACTCGACGCCGCGGTTCTCGTCGCACCCCATCCTACAGCTATATGGCGCTGGCGCACCAACCCGATGCCGGGTGATCCGTCACACCCACTTTACCGCTCTTCGACGCTGGGCCACCATTTCGATGGCCCGTGTCACCTTCTTTTACCGCTCTATAACGCTGGTGCTTTTTGGAATTTCGTCATACACACATACACACACAGACTAAGCCCGTTATTATATAGCATGATATTTGTGACTTACTTGACTTAATCGGCGGACGGATGTTATGGCCTGACGCGATTACTCGCATCTTCGCCGAGGTGTACCTTGCTTGAACACAGTCGTGCCAAACCTTCTTGATCTTCTGCGAGTGTATGCACACAATCAATCCATTCGTCGCCATTCCATATCCTGCTAAATCTTACTTCTTGCTTTGCATATCCACGCTGAGAATCCTCAGGTCCTCTTTCACCACCAGAGCTTCCGTTTTCGGCCAGTAGTCTCCTCCAGCTTGAATCCGACAAACTCCTCGAACTCCTTGAACAAAGCGATCTGCTGGTCTTCTTAATATATATCCAAAGAAACAAATACGCTTTTTTGTAGCCACTTTAGATGGTTATCCCCAAGTCTCTGACCCGTACATCATGATGGGATGAACTGCAGATAGGTAGACTGGCAGCTTGATTTCGTTGGTGATGGGGATCGACCACAGGCACTTCTTTAAGGAGTTCACATGTGGTTCCGTTGTTTATCGATTTGCTCGAGCGGGCACCATTAATACTTCCATTTGTCTCGATCCTTCGCAACTGTTGTGGAGTGGCATCTCTTTCGTGAAGAGGTCTGACCACTGGGTCGGCGACTTTCCAACGGTGCGTTTGATGTCACGTGGTATCCAGTCCATCCTTACTGCTCTGGTTCAACGACTGCAACGCGTGTCATCACGTATGCGGCCTACCTTATCTTGCTTTCCTTGGCATATGCTGCAGCGTCTCTGATCTTCGATCGGTGACGTAGGAGTGAACTTTGAATACCTTCCTTCACTTGCGTAAAGCTGGTTGCTCCTAGCATCACTTTCAATTCCGCGTTCTATGACGCTGATCGCATTTTCCTCCTGCTTGCGAAACGCCCACGTTTCTGAGGCTTAAGTCAAAGCAGGAAGATCGGTGTTAAATAGGTGAGCACGGAGCCGTCTTGGTCCTCTTCACTAAATTCTCGATGCTTTTGAATGCTCCCCAATGCTCCCCTCCCCTTCTGCCCAACTCGGAGGACGTTCATCATGTTGGTTTTCCTACTTAGATATACATAGGTGGAGCATTTGGATATATTCGGATATATTCGATCCATTGATCGTGAATTTGGCAGCAGAAACCCATCCATTCCTCATAAACATCGTCTTGTCTAGGTACAGCGTCGGCCAGCATTCGTGAATGACCTTTTTCATCCCCCTTCTCCATGCTGTAGTTATTTCATCTGGGGTCCGGAGAGCAAACATTACAGTTTTACGATTGACAAAGTTCTGAAGGGCGTACCGAATGCTCTGTCCTGCCTCTGCAGCTTCATCCAACACTTCTGGTCTTCTTTCTTTGATGCCTTCTTTTGCCGCCTCTCTGCAAACCCTTGCGATCTTGGAGTTCTTGAGTGCATGCTGCTCGTCCAGCTCCACTGTTGTAGGATGGGAATTTCACCGTGCTATCCCCGTAGAGTGAACCCGCGTTGTATATGTTGCATTCTTGTATGACCACCCTGTTGTTTTTATGTCGACGTGTTCTGTTCTTTTCTGTTCTCTTCTCCGTGTTCGACTTCAATAAAACTTCTCGTCTTCGGCTGTACCGACATCCACTACAACTGGCGAACAGCGGACTACAACGAGGACGGCGATTTTTGCTGAAGAACTCCAGCCCCGGCTCAGAGCCTGGTCGAATTCCTGGTGAAGTCGATTTCTGGTACAAGGACTCTAGGTCGGCCTCCAAGCCCGGTCGAACCGAGAGTCAACTATCAAAACAGCTCCGCGAAAATCATGGAAGTACCATCATGGAAACCAAGGCACAGCAGTAAGTGTTCATCGAGCTGATGAAGCGTATGGCCTCCGCTTCACACCCAGCCGTTCCAACAGCACCAGAATTCGTAGCGAATTACGCTTGCCTGTGCTCGTGTACGATCCGGACAATTGTTGTACATTCAAGGTCTTGTACAATCGCTACGAGAACATCATCTCAAAGGATGGTGCTACCTTGGATGATGCAGCGAAAGCTCGACTAATCGTCTCCAAACTCGATGCCGTCACATACGCCCGTTTCACGAACCACATTCAAGAAAAGCATGCGATAATCCCTTAACGGACACTGTGGCTGCTTTGGAGGAATTGTTCGGACATAATACGTCAGTATTCGTGAGACGTCACCCATACCTCATTACACAGCGAAATGAGGAAAGTCTCCGCGATTACACCGGATTGGTCAATCAGCGTCATGACATGGCTGAGTTCAATGATGTCACACCTGAGCAGATGAAATGCCTCGTATGGATATGCGAACTTGTCGCCCCGCAGGATGCCGATGTTCGCGTTCGTACCCTTCGCACGATGGAGAAGAGCTCCCTCGCTGAAGGACCTTGCCGCCGAAGTTCAGCACTTTGTCGACATTTGTCAGGAAGCTGTACTCCTCGAACAATCAAGTCTACCGCACGTCAACGCCGTGGATTTGCGAAAAAGTCGAATTCGTGAGCAGCCGGCACCTTTTTTCGGTGCGGAGCCAACCAGTAGCCTGCAGACTGCACATTCGTGAACAAGAGATGCCACGGCAAAAATTTCCCCGAAGAAGAAGAAGCACGGTAGACCTGACCGCCATTGGTCAGCCGAAATTGCAATCACACCGTCTGACACTGAAGTCTGCCTACAACGAACCGATCAACGTTCAGGGATGCTACGGATGCAACATCGTCATTGATGGTCATCGAGGATATTGCCGTCGCAGCTTTGAGATGAACGGCGCGATTTGTGCCCAGGATTACTGAAACGTCAGAAACCTACTTGGACTCCAGGTTTCATCACTCGCCGTATTGGAAACACAACCTACACTGTTCGCTGTAAAAACGAAGTATGGGCTCGACACGTAAACCAGTTTCGATTCCGGACCGGCACAACAGCGACTAACACTTTCTTGGATGTGTTCGACCTACCACTACTCAACTTCGCGAGTAAGGACGATGGTGAACGCCGACTGCCGAGTCGTCTCAATGACCACTTTTATACCCGACTGGTGTTCGAATTGCAGCAGTTGTTCGTTGATTCATGTCTTCAAGCAAGCGAACGAACTTTCCTGCTACTCCGCCGGCGCGGAGCGCGTTGAGAAGACGGCCTCGATGAGGAGGGTCGAACGCGGCTTCAAAGTCCAAAAACGCTAGTTGCATTGGCTTCGAATACCGCTGCCAGATTTCGATCACTCTCCTGGCAATGAACACCTGGTCAATCGTAGGTCGGCCATGACGAAAGCCAGCTTGCTTTTCGCGCGTTAATGGCGGTAGCGAGGATCCTTACGCGATCCCAACCGCTCCGCTCCACACACCGTTTCGAGCGCAGCCGCTAAAGCGACTGTCCGTGCTTCATGTCGTTTTGACCCGACTATATTTGGTGACATTGGAAAGATGGAAGAAAACTTCAGAGAAACAGTTTGAACCAGAAACCACGCCAATTATTTCCTAGAAGAGGCCATCACAATCCGAAGGAAGGACAATGGCAAAATGTAAAGCGTTCCTGATAAAAACCATGCTTTTTCATATGGCTGTACTTTTCTGTAGACTAGATTGCATAGGAGATAGTCTACTTTCTCAAAAAGACGCTCCTCAGCGGTTAAATCATTCAATTAATGTGTGAGACTTAAGGAGAATGTACATGGAAACTGAAATGGGACAAATTTTACAAGTCTTTAACATAGCCAGACATGCTAAGAAATCTGCAATAGATACACCGTACTGGTCAACTATGACAAATTTGTCAACATTATGAAAGTGATCGCTGGAAGAAGAATTAGCTATTAGTTAGGAAAACAAGTTTGATATAGGTATCTATGGGACAAATCCACTGATATGAAGAACGACTACAGAACAAACGTTTTCTTTGTTTGAAACGCTCATATTTTTATTACAATGAAATCTCAATCAATGGTATAGCTTTTGTGATAGTCTACAGAATGTGTCCAACGATCCAACAGCTTTTCGCCTCCCTTGCGTCAGAAATGTTGTGGTCCAATACTTTGCCGATATCAGTTCCCACTTCCGTCTGATTGATGAATTTCTTTTCAAGTGAGTAATGCTTAGAGCACAACACAGATGATAGTCGAAAGGAGTCAGGTCGGAGAAATAAACAGCGAGGTATAGCACTACTCATACGAGGTTGCTCATTTTCTCAGGGTGAACTTCACAACTTGAGGATAAGTCCTGTAGTGAAATGGACACACATTGTCGCGCTTAGAGCCTTCTTGGTAAATATTGTCTGCTAAGACTGGAGTTGAGTAGCGTACATAATTACGTCTACTTTAGATAGGGAAAGAAATAAATGGAAGTGGAACATTCGCTAAGAATCCCACCAACAACAAAGCAGGATCTTTTTCTGGCATACTTCGCCTTTAGTGACCTCTTGAAGTGCTTCATCCTAAAAATCCACTACTAATCTGCTAATCACCACTAATCGAGTGCGATTGTTTTCGCACACAAGTGTCGCCGACAACTAAAGAGTTTAACAAGGCAGCACGGCGTTCAGGACGAGCTTGGTACTCGACCGATATTCCTTCTAAGCGGAAGCCTGCCATGGGCCTTGAGTTAAAGATGACGCAGTTGTGAGACATTGGCTCCGCAGGATCTAAAAGAGAACATACGACTTGCAAATTGCTCCACTTAAACTATGATTTACGCTGATAGGCGCGTTCTATGTACTCTTTATATACCTGGTAAACCTTTACGAATATTTGACTGTATTCTAGTATCGAATTGTTCTAATTGGAGTTCTGAGAAACTTTAGAAACATTCTAGAGGACTACATATAAAGCTCTTCCTTCAATCTTGCAGTTTTTAGCGCTTCAAAATGGATAACAGCGAGATCGGACTCTAACGGTGGAAAACGCTTAACGTTAAAACGAAACGTTAATGGCATGTGTACTAAGATGTAGCTACAATGTCAATGTCACTGTCAAAGTGCTTCACCTGAATCACCTTTAAAGGCATTACCCCACGAATCATTCCGTCCATTGCTTAATGATTTCCGTAAAAAAACGACCCGGAAGATGCGGCGCGTGCACAAGGCTGGCGCGCTCCAATCGAGCTCCTTGTAGAAAGTAGCGCGCCGAAACGCCCGAAGCCGTATCTTCCGGGCCGTTTTTTACGGCAATTAGGAAGAAATGGACGGGATCACCCCTCTCTCCATAAACTACGATCCCATATACGAATACTCCACCTGAAATCCGTACCTAAGGTTCGTGGGGTGATGCCTTTAAGACTCGCGTCACAATCGCCTAAATCTCAGCAAATCTAGCACTCAAAGTTTATAAACCTGACGAAAACTCTCCCAGAGAAGTATTCATGTGTGCCGATTGCGGACGTCGGTACGACGTGAAAGGCCCCCTCAAGCAACTATCGACTATTGATGCTTTCCTATCACCGCTATGTATGGAAACTGGGGAAACTTGTCAGCTGAAGTTTTTACATATGATTTACATCGTCATGATGTGACAACCACATTAAAGGCAGCACGAATCTGACATGGTGAGGGAATACGCGGGAAAAGCTAGAGATAGGGGTTGTAGATTGTGGGATCAGGAATGATTCCGCCCAACTCTCTGCAATCTTCCTAAAAGAAACGGCGTGGAAAACCGCTTTAGTTCCAACGAGGAACGTTGAAACGCCCTACTATGTACACATTCTGGTCCCCTCAGCAACTAATTCATTGGTTCCACTTGAAGGCATAGGCAGAGAACACACTGGCTTTCGAGCTGCGCAGCTAGATACGGTGCGTATGCAAGGATGGCGCGTTGCAAGTGAAACCTTTTTTTTTAAATGTCGTCTTTCACGCAGCCTCTTACGACGATCAGAGGAAGATCAGCGGAACCACCGCTGACCCTGCAATCTGCAACCCCATCTCTAACTTCCCCAACTTTCCCTCATTATGCCAGATTCGTGGTACGCTGCCTCCAAGCAAAAACAACGATTTTTTGGTTTTATATTTTATATTCCCTTAGCCCTAGTGAAACTTCATTTGTAGAGGTTTTCGCATACTTCAATTATGGATGTGGTAGTCGTCAAGGACTGACGTGACCAGCTTTGCAAATATCATCGACCTCCATAATCGCAAAGGGACGTGGTAAAAATGTGCTTTGCTGTTACGGACACTTGGTGGCCACTTTTTCCATTTGTACCGTTCGCGAATGCAGCAGACAACGCTCTGCCCACTTATTACTTCGTCCACTTTCATCTGCATCTTCCTCTGCCTAGTGTACAATGAAATATTCCACTGGACCACCGTCTCGGTCTGTTCAAATAAGGTATAGAAAACTCTAAGTCTCTACCGTCTACTCTATACTCTGACCGTAATGCAGAAGCGGCGCGTAAGGTCAAGCAATCCCTTCGAAATTTTATACACCGTGAAACTGGTTCCCTCACACGAACTGATTATGTCTCGACAAAACCAACATAGATTGTCAATGTCGCTAAGCAAAGGAATACAACTTTTCTCCAATATGAGCAAAATTACGAAACACAAGTAGAGGAATTAATATATGAAATCCACGTAGCAATAATAGGAACATGATAAGCCATAAGGTTTTTGCGTTGGAAGGTCAGAAAACTTCCAAGCAAATTCTTCAGGCATTCCAAGATTCCTAAACGAATTTATAGGTTTCCCTCCAATTTAGTTGTTAGATGTTTTGCATACAAACTCTGCTCCCTCACAATAGTTTTTTGTGGTTAAAAAATACCTCATGCTGTTGGTTCTATACATGGCACCAACAAATGTTCGTTTCGCTCTTCACGAATAACCGATCTGTCTTACGCTTCCTGATACAGATCATGGTCAAAAAGAAGAAGCAATCTTCTTTTGACGATGATCTATATCTTCTTGTTGTATTCATTGACTGCGTTAAAGGCAGCGTTTGGAAAGATTTTAGAGGTTGAAATTCCTCTATCAGCTAATAAGGCCTAAGTTTTCACTGCGAGAAAAGTGAAAACTCGCGACATTTATAACGAGTGCAGGGATTTGAAGTACATAAGGAGCATCAGTTTGTACAACATCAACAAAACACTGAAGAACCATTTGCTAGCCTGTTATGGCTCGATCAAAATAACCTCATCAAATGAAAACGCGCGATCATTTTGTCGGAAGTGTCTTTGCATATCTTGTGCGGAGTTACGGCAGCACGAGGCCTGCAAAAATAGATCGTTGCTCTCGATCTGATGACCGATCAAGTTCAGCATTTTCGAAACGGTGCTTGTAACTTACATCCCAGGCCACTACCTGCGAGTGCACAGATCCTCGGTAGCCTGATGTTCGAATGTCTACGATTGCAAGCAGAGTATTGCTTTTGTTTGATTTTGAAAAAAGGGCATAATGTGCGATGGTGCTTCAGCATAAGATGAATCGTGATAGGCATCCTACTAATCTCGTCCGGAAAATTCTCAATAGTTTCGGAGGAGGTGGAGGGGGTATTCGTACCAAGACGTCGGAAGCGAAAAGAATCCAGACATGTTTGCAGTTGAAGGAAGTGTTGCCCGTTGTGCAGCGGAGATATGATGAGCTGGTAGAACAAAAGGCTGCACTAGTGGTGAAAGTTAACACAATGCGACAAACAATGGGACTTGCAAAATATATCACAGAGGTACTTATTTTATCAGATTTGACTGATACTGAATTGAAGAGTATATCGTGAGTGTTTTTTTTTTCTTCAAATTTAAAGACGGCATTCCACTAGTCTGACGTGGGAACTCGCGGGAAAAGCTAGAGATGGGATACTGGATCGCGGGTTCTGGTCTGGTTCCGGCTCATCCTTCCCCAATCGTCGTAAAAAAACGGCGTGGAAACCGAGATCGGTGGCGTGCTGCCTTTAAGAATGCACGCAAAAATAAAACAATATTAACAAAATCATTCATGATTTTGCGAATCCATTTTATTAGAAGAAATTTGTTTTCCCCAATAAGATAGTCCTTTGTGATTTTTTTTACTTTATTGATTTCTGCATTTTATTTTCGTATGGGACGTCAAGGGCACAAAACAGTATTTTTGACAGAATTTACTTTTTGCAATCAACCGACGCATTAAAGCCACCGATCCTACTCGTAAGAATACTGCTGTATATGAAACCCATTAGATGAGGAACGAAAAACACAGAGTTAACAAAAAAAAAAAAAGAAAAGATGGAAAAATCACTACAACGCATCGTAGATAGAACTTGTTGGAGGATGGAAAGTACATCAACAAAGGGTACAGTGTTGGCTAACCCGTTGCAGTTGTTTTTCCACAAAAATCAAAAAGACAAGGCAAACAAGACAAAGAGAAATTGAAAAGATAATCTTATAAACAAAGGACAACTGGTTTACAGTGAATGAGCCCTCTTCCGAGTCAGAATTCCCATTTTTAAAGCGCAATATCAATGAGAGGCGGTAATTTGAGGCATGTTGCTCCATGTCCCACTTATACGTTGACTTAAACGGCGGGCAGATGTTATGGCCTAACGGGGCTTATCTTTGTCTTCGCCGAGATGACTCCTTCTGGATCATACATGAGCCCATCTTGTTCGATCTTCCGCTAGAGCTCGCACAGAATCGTCCACTACTCTGCCTTACGTCTCGTCTGAGCTGCCTGCCTATGCCAAGTTTCTTCAGATCTTCCTTCACCACTCCCGTCCAGAACTTTCTTTAAGTCCTAAGTTCTTTAAGGCCTCTTCCACTTTGAATCTGGGAGTCTCCTCAGAACAACTTGGACAGGCTAATCAGATGATCTTTTCATAATGTGACCGAAGAAGCGAAGTCGGTTTTCCATCAGTACTTCAGCAGACCGGACAAGATGTTGATGTTTTTTTGTACGTATCACATTACCACATCTACTTTCGAGTAAAGTTCTTGGTTATGGCAGTACATCGTCTAAAAGTAGCCTAGCAGTCGTTTAAACAGCTTTTTCTCCATGTAGCCAAGCTTCTCCGTCACCGTCAAGGGCAGTGTTCAAGTCCCAAGCCTCCGATCCATACAACGTGATAGGGCGAACTGCAGATGGGTAGACTCGCAGCACGACTTCGTTGGCGATGGGGGTTGACCACAGGCACTTGATGAATGAGTTGAATGCCGAATCAGTTTAAGCGCACCATTGCTGAATATCTCTCTCGTTGCTGCCTGTTTTTCAGCATACAGCTCAAATAAAGGAACTCGTCCACGAGTTCAATATGCTGCCCATCCACCCTGATTCCCGTTGAGGGTCTCGAAGAGACTCACATCTGCTTGCATTTATCAGAGCAAGAGAACTGCATTCCGTGGGGTACAGCTAATTTCGATACTGGGTTATTAGCATGTTGTAAATTCGCGCTGCTTCAAGCAAATATTACTACATCGTCGCCGTGCTCGAAGTCGACCGAGGGACGTTCAAATGGTGCAAGAATCATATCTACACGGGATCTCTCAACTGTTTTTCACATGAGACCATCGACGGGAAAATTTAGCAAGAAGGGTACCGCGACAATCCCTTGTCTTACTCCAGTTTCGTCTTCGAACGGTGAAGTAACTACGGCTGGTCTTCAAACAGCAGCATTTGTTTTTCGATTCATGTCCTCGATTAAGCGAGCGAACATTAGCGGAATACCATCGGAGCGATACCAGTTGAAAAAACGGCCTCGGCGAGGAGAATCGAGGGCGGCTTCAAAGTGTATGACCGCTCCCACATCTCAATCATTCTCCTGACAATGAACACCTGGTCAACCGTAGATCGACCGATCCGGCTTACTCACCCCGCGTAGTTTCTTCGCGATCTTTGATTAGCTGATCCGAAATGATCCGCTTCGAAGCCCTGGACATCACATGCAGCGGTGATACTCCTCGGTAATTCTTAGGATCTGTTGGATACTGTTGTGGATGTCGTTGCAGAAGAAGACGAGTAGCTCTATTGAATGCGAATACGGAGAAAAAAATGTCAACACAAAAACAACAGTGTGGCAATGCAGGAATACAATGTATCCATTGCCGGTTTGCACTATGCGAATGAAACGAAGAAAATCCCATCTTTCAATACCTCTCCTTTCAGGTTATTTAGTATCGAGTTCTTCGTGGGTCCACCTATAGTCGGCGGCGAGGTTGTCGAAGGCATTACGGTCGTTGGGACGAGTAGGCAGTCGGCGTTCCACCATCGTTGTGTCTTTCGTTGTTGCGTGCTATGTACAAAGTTTTAGGACGGATTATTTCGGACCGACTTATTGGGAGTCACGAAGACTTAACGCGCGAAAAGCAAGCTGGCTTTCGTCATGGCCGACCTACGATTGACCAGGTGTTCATTGCCAGGAGAGTGATCGAAATCTGGCAGCGGTATTCGAAGCCAATGCAACTAGCGTTTTTGGACTTTGAAGCCGCGTTCGACCCTCCTCATCGAGGCCGTCTTCTCAACGCGCTCCGCGCCGGCGGAGTAGCAGGAAAGTTCGTTCGCTTGCTTGAAGACATGAATCAACGAACAACTGCTGCAATTCGAACACCAGTCGGATATAAAAGTGGTCATTGAGACGACTCGGCAGTCGGCGTTCACCATCGTCCTTACTCGCGAAGTTGAGTAGCGGTAGGTCGAACACATCCAAAAAAGTGTTAGTCGCCGTTATGTCGGTCCGGAATCGCAACTGGTTTACGTGCCGAGCCCGTACTTCGCTTCCACAACGAACAGTGTAGGTTGTGTTTCCAACACGGCGTGCGATAAAACCGGGAGTCCATGTAGGTTTCTGTCCTCGATAATCCTTGACAAAAATCGCGTCGTTGATCTCAAAGCTGCGGCATCGTGCTTTGTGATATCTGTAGGAGGTAACAATAAATCGAGTTAGTTAAGTTCGCTGTCGGCGTCCCAGGAAGGCTTCGGCAGGAGAACGCTGGTCAGGTGCAGATGAACAGAGAGTGGAGCGACATGCCATCAGAAACGTCTGTAGTGCGTCCACTGTTGGTTCCTCCCTCTTCAGCTTGGCAAGTCCTCTTTTAAAGGTGTCCACAAAGCGTTCTGCTTGTCCGTTGCTCTGTGGATGGAACGGATGTGTAAATGCGAATGTGTAAAATTCGTCGGGAACAGCAGAATGAAGTGAACTGAGACGACGTGAACTGCGTTCTGTTGCCCGTGACGGGCGTCTCTGGATTTCCGAACTTTTCAAAGATGCACTTCATTGCCTGCATAGTAACCGTTAAGGAGATCGATGACATCTGGACGATTTCGGGCCACTTCGAATAGGCGTATAAGTAGATAATAGGGTGTTCGGAAAGTATCTGCCGAAATACGGCAAAATTTCAAAACAACACAACTTTTTAACATTTTATTATTCGACGAAATAATCTCCATCAACATCGACAACCTTCTGCCAACGGCTCACAAGATCACGGATTCCTTTGGCGTAGAACTCCGGCGACTTGTAGGCGAAGAAAGCTCGAAGGTCATTTTCGAGGTGGTCATCGTAGCGCTTCTCTTCCAGGTAATGCTGAAGCGATCGGAAGAGATGGTAGTCGCTCGGGGCCAGATCCGGGCTGTACGATGGGTGCGGTAGAACTTCCCATCCAAGCTCCAGAATTTTCTGGGAAGTGTTCTTCGCGATGGGAGGGGTTATAGTGCAGGAAGTTGCTGTTGTCGAGCTTCGGGTGCTTGCGGATCTTGTCGGCCAGTCTTTGCAGTTGAGCGCGGTAGACCACCGCAGTAATTGTCGTGTTGTCCAGCACCAGTTCGACCGTACATTCCATGAACTCCCTACCAGACGCTCAGCATTACCTTCTTCTCATGGATTTCACCTTTCACGAAAGGATTCATTTTTCATCTCCAGTGACAATGGTGTCCAGCCAGTCAAATCTGCGGCTTCTGGAGAGCAGCCGAGTGCAGATGTCCAGGCGTCTTTGGCGGTTGCCGTCGCTCTGTGGAAGTCACTGACCGAGCTTTTTACCATTCCGAGAGATCGCAGTCCATTGCTCACGGTGGTCAGCGAACAGCCAAGACTGGCAGCGAAATACCGCACACCTTCATGTGGATGCTGCTCCGTCAGATTCGTCGAACGATATTGCAGTCGGACCAGAGCGAGGCTCATCTTCGAGTTTCTTGTTTCCAGCTTTGAAGCGCTGGAACCAGGCGCACAGAGACCGCTCAGAAAGGGCTTCAGTGTCGAATACTTGACGTAAGTTTCCGATGGGCTTCAGCAGCGGGATGGCCAGATTCGAACCCGTAAAGGAGTACGTGTCGAATATGGGTGGAATGTTTGGCCATTGTAGGATGAAATAGGCAAGGAAGGGGGAGCCAGATATGTTATGTGTATACAAGCGGTAGTGTCCTTACATAATATATTTAAAACGGGAACTTCCAGAACATCCCAAAAATCTGCGCTACTGCGAAATTTTGGGCAGATACCTTCCGATCACCCTAATAGTGTCGTTCTTCCATCGGTCCAGCGAAATCAGCATGAACTCGAGTCCACGGTGAGTGCGATTTCGGCGATGACCGTAGTTCGGCTTTGACCGGATCCTTTGCCACAGATACACATCTTGGGCAAGTCCTGGGGAGTTTTTCAATGTTGGGATTCATCGTAGGCCAATAGACAAAGCTTTTTGCAAGCATTTTCATCTTTGTTTGGCCTGGACGAGCTTTGTGTAGTGTTAAATGAACGCGATGTCGAAGTTATTTCGGAATCACTATGCGGGATGCAGTTAGCAGACATCCTTTGACTGTCGTCACGGTATTTCTGCGGTTGTGGTAGTGGCACAGACAAGAATGGCGGTTGACTTTGGGCCAGTTTCTGGCATTCACATAGGACTGGACTGTAGGACTGCAAGACGATCGCCTTGCGTAGCAGTCCGAATGAATTTGGTGGATACTGGAAGATGACGACAGTTTTCTGCGAATTCCGAAGTGACATTAGCATCTATTGAGGCGATCAGGTAGTCCTACGGTATCGATGATTGTGACGAGACGAGGCGTGAAAGAGCGTCCACTTGGCCGAAATCCTTTGTGTTGATGTACTCGATAGCGAAGCTGATGTTGAGCAAAATAGCGGCCCATCGCTGAAGACGGTTGGCACTGTTGACCGGAACTCCTTTCTTGCTCCCGAAGATTGCCAAAAGTGGTTTGTGGTCAGTCCTCAGCGTGAAATGTCGTCCTTGGATAAACCGATGGAACTTCTGCACGACGAAAATAAGAGCAAGTGTTTCCTTTTCAATCTAGCTGCAGTTCTTCTGTGGTTGTGCCAAGCAACCGCTTGCGTCATAAATGACCTTCTCGCATCCATCCGCAAAGCGAGAGGGTTGCTCTAATCCCGTAATTTAAAGCATCAGAAGAAACGATGATCGAAAGACTTAGGTCGAAGTGGGTCAACAGGAGATCCGAGCTTAGGATTGCCCTAATCTTGTCGAAGGAAGACTTGCACTCTGGTGTCCATGTGTAGACAACATCCTTTTTCGTAAGAGTGTTCAAAGGAGTGCGTAGATTGTGGAGATCCTTGACGAAATTTCCCAAAAATTGATGAGTCCCAAAAAAGAGTGAAGTTGACTGACTTCGGAGCAAGCATCTTCTGAATAGCTTAGATCTTTTCTGGATCGGGGCGTCGTCATTGTACGTTGTTGACGAACCCAAGGTAGGTGATCTCCGTCAGCTGAAAAGCGTATTTGTCAAGTCGAACGAGGAGTCCGTAGTCTTGAATCCGCTTGAATAAGGCCTCTCGTCGAGCGTTGTGTTCGCCGAATGTTCTGCCAGCAACCAATATGTCGTCGAGATAGGCGGCATATATTCCAGCGATGAGAGCATCCATACATTGCTGGAATATACCAGGAGCTGGTTTCACTCCAAATGGTAGTCGATTGCAGCGGTACAATCCACACTGCGTGTTGATAGTGAGTAGCTGCTTTGAGACGTCGTCCACTTCCAACTGGAGATACGCTTTGGCTATGTCGAGCTGTGAAAAGTAGCGCCCTTCGCTTAATTTGTGAAGATGCTATCTGGGCTTGGAAGCGCATGCTTCCAAGCCCAGATAGCATCTTCACATCTTTGTTCCAGTGCGGTTGAGTAGTCTGCGCTTCAGTACGGTTGAGTAGTCTGCGCAGAAGCGGATCAATCCATTTTTCTTCTGAACGGCGACGATGCGTGCTGCCCATTCTGAGTGATCAATGGGCTCCAGCACGTGCATAGACACAAGTCGATCGATTCCGGTTGAAATCCTTGGCATAGTAGCATAGGGTACAGGGCGAGCTTCCAGAAAGAGAGGCTTGGAGTCAGGCTTCAGAGCAAGTTTAGCCTTTGACTAAGTACAACATCCTAGTCCAGGGCGAAGACTGCTGGAAACTCCTTCCTCAAGTGCGGTGCGAGAGAAGAGTTTAAGGTGTTGAGCGTCCTTGAAGAGATGTTGCAGATGGAACCTTGCCCAACAGCAAATGGCGTGCCGGCTACGTGGCAGCTACAATATTCTCGATGACCATCAATGACGATGTTGCATCCGTACTGTCTTCCCATCAATCTGTACTCTGGCGATAGATGCGAGTTACAGCGACGTCAGCATAAGTTGAAGCGATGGTGATGTTGCTGGCAGATTTCCGCTTCTCTTTCAGATTTCCCTTCTTCTTCTTCGGGGAAATTTTTGCCGTGGCATCTCTTGCTCACGAATGTGCAGTCTGCAGGCTACTGGTTGGCTCCGCACCGAAAAAAGGTGACGGCTGCTCACGACTTCGACTCTTTCGCAAATCCACGACGTTGACGTAGTCTGCGGTAGACTTGAGTGTTCGATGAGTGCAGCTTCCTGACGAATGTCGACAAAGTGCTGAACATTGGCGGCAAGCTTTTTTTAAGCGAGAGTTGTCTTCCATCTTGCGAAGGGCATGAGCACGAACATGTCATCCTGTGAGGCGACAAGTCCGCATATCCATACGAGGCATTTCATCTGCTCAGGTTCGTCAGGAAGTCATTAAACCCAGCCATGGCATGACGCTGATTGACCAAACCGGTGTAGTCGCGGAGACTTTCCTCATTCATCCTCATCCTCTGTGTCTTGAGGTAGGGACAGCGTCTCGCGAATGCTGACGTATGGATCATCTTGATAACCTTGACTCCCGTTGATCTTCGAACTGGTCGAGCGGGCGCCAGTAATTCTTCCATTTGTCCCGATCGCGTGCCAGAGTAGCCCAGTGGTTCCTCCTCTCGCGTGGGACACGAAGAACATCATATTTTTCTTTGAAGGACTTCGTGAAGAAATCTGACCATCGGGTCGGCGGTCTTCCTGTAGTGCATTTAATATCGCGTCCCCGCTTAATATCTCCTAGCACTCTCTCAATTGCGCGTACAATGACGCTCATCGCGTTTTCTTCCTGCTTGCGAAATGCCCAGGTTTCCGAAGCATAGGTCAAAGCAGGAAGTACGGTGGTGTTGAAGAGGTGAGCACGGAGCCGAGTGTTCCTGGTCTTCTTCACTACATTCTCGATGCTCTTATACGCTCCCCATGCCGCTCGTCTCCTCCTGCCCAGCTCGGGGGTCAGGTCGTTCATCATGTTTAGTTCCCAACCCAGATAAACTGGTGCATTTGGATATGTTCGTTCCGTTGAGCGTGAATGGGGCACAGACCCATTCGTTACGCATGAACATCGTCTTTTGCAGATTCAGCTGAAGACCGTTGCATCCACACGTTTCGTCGAATTCGGTCAGCATTCGCTCCTCTTGGCTGATGCTAGGTGTTATCAGTACGATTTCATCAGCAAAGCGCAAGTGGTGTAGCTGCCGACCATCAACCTTCACTCCCATGTCGTCCCATTCCAACTTTCGCATTGCGTTCTAGAGGGTGGCTGTGAATATTTTGGGTGAAGTTGTATCACCCTGTCGGACCCCCCTCTTCACGTCAATGATGATGTTCTTGTAGAATGGCAAAATTCCGGTAGTGAAGTTACTGTACAACTCTCGAAGTACCTTTATGTACTGGGTAGGGACGCCTTGGTTGTCCAAGGCTTCCATGACCGCTTCCGTCTCAACTGAGTCAAAGGCGTTCTTCAAGTCGATGAAGGTGAGACAGAGCGGCATCTTGTACTCTCGTGATACCTCGATGAGTTTCGGAACAGTGTGAGTATGGTCAACCGAGGTGAATCCTTTTCGAAACCCTGCTTGCTCGCATGGCTGTCCTTCATCCAAGACTTTTCCAATCCTATTAAGGATCACTCTTGTAAAGAGCTTGTAGATGACGGACAGTAAGCAGATTGGACGATAGTTGCCGATGTCATGTGGATCTCCCTTTTTATTCAACAACAATCTTGCTGGTCTTCCACTGTTTAGGAACCTTGCATTCCGACAGATAACGTGTGAAGATCCTCGCCAGGGTGTTGATGAGTACTGGCGGAAGGTTCTTCAGTTGTTCTGGTTTTATTTTGTCGGGACCGGGTGAGGTACGATTTCTTACTGACATGACAGCATGTCGTATTTCGGACGGGAGAACCTCTAGAATGACATGTCCGTCTTCCCTCAGATGGTGAGGAGGCAAGTGGACATGGCTGTCGAAGAGGGCAATCATCCTCGTCTTGCGAATGGCGAAGTCTCGACGGGCATAGCGGATGCTTTTCCCTGCCTCTGCAACTTCAGCCAGCACTTCTGCTCTTCTCTCTTTAAGGTCTTCCTTTATCGCCTGTCTGCAAAGCCTTGCGAGCTCGGATGTGAGCTCTTGGTTCCCTGCAGCTCATGTTGCTCCACGCTGGCGTATCAGCTCAAGAGTTCTCTTGGTGGCTTTAAAACTATCAGCCTTCTTCGCGCAGTCGTGAAGGTGTTCAACGAGCCGGTCATATTCCTCGTCGATGTTGTCCATTGCGGAATCTTCCCAAAAGCCGGCTAGCGTAGCGAAGAGATTCCAGTTGATAATAGTCCTGGGATTTCTCTCTCTGAACTTGGCGGCTTTCTCTGCTCTCTTTGTGAAGGAAAGTCTTCCTCGGAGGAGGCGATGGTCCGATCCCGTATAGAACTTTGGTACAACAGCGACGTCCGTCAGGCAAAACCTTTTATTGACGATGTGGTCTATTCCATTACGGTACCCTCCACCGGACGACTCCCACATCTAGCGTGGAGAGGAGGGCTTCTGGAATTGCGAGTTTCTAAGTATGGTCATAGTCGTCATGATGAACTCGGAAAGCTCATTCCATTGAAGGTCGTGGGTCCCGATGTGAAGTTCTTCAGGCGTTCTTCTTGGGCCAACTTTAGCGTTGAAATCGCCAATTATGACCTTGTAAAAAGGCATGATCTTCTCGGTAGAATTTCTCCAGGTCCATATAGAAAGCTTCGACTTCTTCTTCGTAGCTTGATGTTGGAGCGTAAGCGATGAAGGTAGTCAAAGCTGGTGTTGGACCATATCCTCTCATCCGCAGACGTCCGATTCGGGTCGTAAGCTGTTCGAAAGAGTCGATGTTCTTTGCCGTTCTCATGTTGACGAGGACGCCAACTCCACCAACACCTCTACTGTCGCATGTTCCTAAGAACAGTTCTTCTCCAGTTTCATTTTCCAGTTTTATACGGCGTTGAGAGGGTGACGTCATCTCGTCTCGGTCAGTCCGATGACGTCGTATTTGATCTTCTTAGCTTGCATCATCAGATCTTCGATGGCCGCTTCCGATGCAAGCGTACGTGCGTTATAAGTCCAGATCGTCATCCTAGTCCCTTTCCGTTTCGGTAGCCTAGATGACTCCTGCAACCCCGTCCTTCCTGGCGCTACCGTACCGGACTTTGATCCGGAATCAGGAGACTTTTTTCTATTACTGTGACATGCGTCAAATTTTTAAACTCATGTGCAGGTTGCAAGCCTCTAGTCCCTTGAGTTTTATCTAGTTTTTACTGACGTATTATATCCGAGCAATTCCTCCAGAGTGGCCACAGTGTCCATTAAGGGAACATCGCATGCTCTTTTAGGAAGAATGTGGTTCGTGAAACGAGCATTTATGACGGTGTCGAGTTTGGAGACGATTAGTCGAGCTTTCGCTGCATCATCCAAGGTAGCACCGTCATTTTAGATGACTTCCTCGTAGCAATTGTACCAGACCTTGAATGTACAACCATTGTCCGGATCGTACACGAACTCAGGAATTCGCTCTGGTGACGAATTCGGCAGTGGCGACGGGTGTTGCTGGAATGGCTGGGATTGAAGCGGAGACCATCCTTTCCATACGCGTCATCAGCTCGGTGAATATCCATTTTGGAGTCGCTGCTCAGTGCGCGGCGCGTCCCTACGGCTGTAGCAGCAGATCGGCCGAGCTCACTGCCTGTTCTGTTTTGAGACTCGATGAGCAGTTCGACCGGCGCTAAGGCCCCCTGGCTGGACTCGTTGCAGCAAAAGCCCCACCAGCAGTTCGACAGGGCTTGAAGCCGAGGCTGGAGTCCTTGTCAACCGTCCGCGTTGTAGTCCGCTAATCGCCAGTCGTTCTGGATGCCGTTATAGCCGAACACGAGTAGCTCTATTGAATGCGAATACGGAGAAGAGAATGTCAACACAAAAACAACACGGTGGCAACGCAGGAATACAGGGTATCCATTGCGGCTTTGCACTATGCGAATAACACGAAGAAAGTCCCATCCTACAACACATACCCTCTTGAAGTGGAATTGAATTATGATAGCGCATCTCCACAAATCAGCTATCCTTCCGTCAATCCATATTTGACGGATGATCTTACTAATCTCACGAATCCCTGCCAGAAGAGATTTCAACATTCCTGCGCTAATTCCACCTCTCCGCCTGATTTCCCATTCTTGATTTCTTTAATACAGACCAGAACCTCCGACTTGGTCACTGCTTCTTTGCTGACGGCGGTACAGGTCTGTCCTTAGACATGCTCAAGTTCAAGGACTGGTGGCGCTTGCCAATTCAGCAGGGTGTTGAAATGCGAAAGTTCGAATTTCCTTGAATTTTGGCATAAAGATTGCAACTTGTCCATAGTCAAATTTAAGCAAAAGCCAAGATTGTTAACAAACTTTATTACAGCTAACGTTTCGGCGTTGTCGCCAATCGCTCCGCTGATACTAATTAGGATGCGACCCGCATATGACCCCATAGATCAAACCCGCAAAGGTCTTGATACACAGCCAGCTCGTTGGTCACGGCTAAGCACTCTTCCTTTCTATTCATTTTTGGACCTTTTGCATTGATCCAAAACGCGTCTAAAGTTCTGCGAGCTATAACTTCGGGTTCGTACGATAGGATTGTGACAGGTATGCAGAAAGGAACATTTTCATGACATCGTCTGCGGTGAGCTCCGAGGGGAGTTGCTGCATTCGATTGTTTCATCCCTTTTAAAATCAACCACTGTGGTATATTCTCGCTGCGCACCAAGATCTGGCCTACGTGCTACATTACCAGTGTAACCGTTAAAATTCGCGATGCGTTGCGCTAAGTTGATCGCATCGATCCGCTCCTGGACATCTGATGTCACCCTTACGGTTGTCCTAAACATGTTTTTACCCACAGATTTCCTACTTTTCCAAGGGTGAGCGGAAGGACAATGATCTAAAATATTTTTGTTGCTAGGTTTTCGGAACCATCGTGTCTCCCATTCACCACTGGACCACTGTATTTCTACATTAAGGAAGGACAGCCAATTTTATTTGGGTTTCTAACTTGTGAACCCTATGTAAGGGGACTGCTGGTTTAGAAGCTCGAAACAAGTGTCCATCTCGTCTTGAATGTGGCATATAATGCAACAGTCATCAATGTGTCGGCAATACAGGAAAGGTTTTCGTTCCAGAATGGGTTGTTCTATTTTGGGCATGAATGCAATGTCTAGAGTGGGCTCCCACACTAACCATTGCATTCATGGCTAAAATAGAGCTAGTCTTTGTCCCATGGCCAATCCTCGGACCTGTCTATAATAGTTTCCGGCCCAACGAAAAATGGAGCACTTTAAGCATTCATCCAAGAGTGTCATAATTCGCCTTATGGAAAATCCGTGCATGTCTAGGGTGTCTCGATGTTCTGGACGAGATGGACCTTTGTTTCGAGCTTCTAAACCAGCAGTTCCCTTACACAGGGTTTACAAGGGAGAAACCCAAAGAAAATTGGCTGTCCTTCTTTAATGTAGAAGTACAGTGGTCCAATGGTGAATGGAAGACACGATGGTTCCGAAAACATAGCAACAAAACATTTTAGTTCATTGTCTTTCCGCTCACCCTTGGAAAACTAAGAAATCTGTGGTTAAAAACATGTTTAGGACAGCCGTAAGGATGACATCAGATGTCCAGGAGAGCGCAACGCATCGCGAATTCTAACGGTTACACTGGTAATGTAGCATGTAGGCCAGATCTTGGCGCGCAGCGAGAATATGCCATGCTTGAGTCGAATAAGATCAATTCTGCCTACCCTTCATAACCGACGACTTGAGTTGAGCTATACGGGCTAGTCTGGTGAAACGCGGTCTCAAGGACCAAGTAAGAATTGTGGCAATAGATCCAACAAATCTCAAAAAGCAACTAGTTCGAAATAGAATGTATGATCGCTTCTGTCCTACTCCAGACTGTGTAATATGCCCATTCGGGAAGGAAGGGGACTGCATGGTCTCTGGTGTAGTCTATCTAATTTCGTGCAAAACATGTGGGAACCAATACATCGGCGAAACAGGGCGGTCCCTTTCTGTTCGCATTAAAGAACATCAACAAAAAACAACAACAAACAAAACATAAAGGGAATGAAACAATCGAATGTTGAAACATGAACAAAACAGCAACTCCCCTCGGAGCTCACCGCAGACAATGCCATGAAAATGTTCCTTTCTGCATAGCTGTCACAATCCTATCGTACGAACTCGAAATTATAGCTCGCAGAACTTTAGAAGCGTTTTGGGTAAATGCAAAAGGTCCAGAAATGAATAGAAAGGAAGAGTGCTTAGCCGTAACCAACGAGCTGGCTTTGATCTACGGGGTCATATGCAGGTCGCATCCTAATTAGTATCAGCGGAGCAATCGCGGATATCCGCTAACATCACGGCAACGCGGCCACTGAGGTAGGCACAATGATTTAGGCTTTTTTGGTTTTTGTTTCTGGGTGTAATATCCTAGGACATGACGCTCTGACGCTCTAACGAAGGCTACAACGCCGAAAGTTTAGCCGTAATAAAGTTTGTTAACAATCCTGGCTGTTGCTTAAATTTGACTATCGACACGGTGTTGAAATGTTCCCTTCATAGGCAGGGGTACACACCGAAAGCGACTCCATTGGCAGCGTTGAGTCAGGCGAACACCTCTTCATTTCACCGTCGTACTGTCTCAGTAGAACATATGCTTCTATCGGGTTCTTGTCCTTCCACACCCTTCCAAACTTCTTTGCTCTAAATGTAGATTCGTTCTCCCGATCAGGTTCCAGCGGATGACGCAACTTTCTCTTTAGACGCTCCTTCTGGCTTAGATCTCCAGTAGTCCGACACATACAAAATTGTATTTGGATCTTGTCTCCACAGATGCAAAGGGGAACTTCTTCCTCGGCATCAAAATCGGAAGCGTTTTCTTTGCAGCGTCCCGAATACAACTGGCGAGAAAGTCAGCGTACTTAAAGACAGCATACCACGAATCTGGGGTGGTATGGATTTCAGGTGGAGTATCCGTATCCAGGATCGTAGATTATGTGGTTCCGCTCATCTCTCCCTGAATCACTGCAAGCAGCCGGCCCCTGAATGCTGTTTTATACGATGCCTTGTATTTCAGGACGCCTCCCTTGCATGCGTAGCGCCCCTTACTGCCTATCGGGCCAATCTGAATTGATTTTCGACGAATCGCAGGGCAGAGGGGGCGCAAAGGGTGGAGCGTTGCAATAGATGGCGTCGTACAAAATGGCATTCTGGAGGCGGCTGTTTGCAGTGATGCAAGGAGAGACGAGCGGAATTGCCCCCTGTCGCCATAATCTACGACCCCGTAAACGGATACTCCATCTGAAACCCGCATTACCTCAGATTCGTGGTATGCTGCCTTTAACCTTCTTCTTGATCCGTGCTCCAATGTTTTACTGACACTCGTTGACTAAAACTCTCTGCATTCCCCGTCCTGATCTGTCATGTCGACTTTCGGTTAAGGTTGAACCCCTCGATTTCTTTTTTGGAACCCCAAATTTAGGCTGAGAAGAACTAGGCGGTGGTCGAAATATCAAATGCGAGGTCCCACACAGCTCCAGACTTGCTGATATCCGACAAGGAGATATTCTTTGTAAAAATCTAGTTGGGGTCTAGTTTAGCTGTCATCTTCCGCTGGCGCTGCTCTGTTCGTCTGCATACAATAAATCTACCAGACGATGACCGTTCTCCGACGTTTGCTTTGCTGGATAATACCATTTTCCAAGCACATCGGATTGTTGTTCGATAGCCAACTTTGCGCTCGCATGGGGTTCGACGATAACCGCCTGCTGACTCGGTATCTTGGACAACAAACTACTGACTTCATCATGAAAAAAAAAGACGTTGTGACATCTTTCTGCGGTCTCGATGTGCGTGAGCACTTGTGATCCAAAATTTGAGATCTTTTGCGATCTCGCAGTCGTAAAACATGCTTCTTGACGACAATGAGAAAATTACCTCCACTAGTTCGCAGTCGTTCCTCATGGCTACCGCACAGTCCCCTACTTTCTTCTTATCAGCATCAGTGGTGTAGCTTTCGATGTTGATGATGGAACGTCCTCCGATGCGGCATTTCCTGCAATGCAGCAAGTGGCGCATGCAGATATCGCAACTCTCTGGACAGAGCTGCTTATTGGAGTTCAATTGACACCAACAGGCAGTTCAGCGTTATGAAATGGATGTTTGTTGCAAAAGATTCCATTTTCACTCTAAGCGCTTGTCCTATGGGAGTATAGGCTCCTGCAGGATGCTGGACGAGAGCACCTTTTGGCACTTTTTGGGAAACTTTCGTCATATAACAGTTCGAATTATACAGCTCGTACGCTTCCACGGCATACACTCAGATCTCTGATTGCATTTAATGAAAGCAGGGCCACCACGAGCAGGTAACCATCAGACTTACGTAAAATCAGCCTCACACTCCCCTATTCAAAGCTCGTATGTCGTCTTCAGCTCCGTTATCACCACAGTTAAATGCAAAAGTGCGACACGAAAATCCTGTCTTTCCATTTCACACTACATCTCGGTGACCTGAAAAATCAAGAGTCAATAGAACCAAAAGATTAATGCTTGTATATAGCAAAGCAAAACTTTTATCAAGTAATATGGAACATTTTGGCATGTTGTTTGATTCTACATGCATTTCTAAATCTCAAAAGAAAATGCTCACGGATTATTTATTCTTCAACCCATGATGATTCATGCTAGGCAAAACTATTTTTTTTTTTTTTTTGCAGGAAGAACTCAGAGTTATTGATGGGGATGTAAAGACAGCCAGCTCTTTCTCCATAGAGTCTCTCGGGCAGCATTCTTCTGCATCAACGTGTGCCTCCCATTCTCCTACAGAAATTCACCATAGCTGCGAATAAGCATTGATTATTGATATTTAATGTCTTTTCTTACAGCTACGAATAAAGAGCATTAAAATGTATTAATGCAATCTAGGGAATAACATTTCACTCGTTGTCGACTAGAAGTAGCGTTCAGGGAAATCTTCGACGTAGGGCACTTCTACCAGAAGGCAGTTTAGTTCACAAGCATTATGGTAAAAAAGCCAAATTTCTCTCAAATGTCCACGAATTTAGCACGAAATATGCGAAAACACGTTCGATGAAAAAAAAACCTGACAAAGTTAATACATGCATTGTATTGATGCATTGTGGTGATGCAAATAAATCTTTAGCAACCCCTTCACGATTTGCCTGAAGCAACTTTCGCGTGGGTTCCTATTTTATAAGAACGCGTGAAACCGGCTTCATACTTTTGTCACGCTGCGTCTCATCATATGATGGAAGACATGGACGCAACAACGCTAAGAAATGACCGCGATCTGCTACAACAGACATAAAAGAGCTGTTGACACACCTTCTACTTCGCGAACTACGTTCTCTTTATGCGACGTCCTGTGATAGTGGATGACTTATTTGACTTAATCGGCGGGCTGATGTTATTCACTGACGCTTGCACAGAATCAATCCATTCCTCGCTATTCCATACTCTGCAGAACCTTATGTCTCGCCTGAACTGCCTATCCATGCCGAATGTCCTCAGTTCATCCAATCAGGATGATATCGCCAGAACAATAATTTCGAGTATGCTGATGCTGCTATTATTTTCGCGGGAAGCAGTACGAGTTGTCATGTTGTCAACTTTGTATCGAAGCTGACTGCAGCCTATGGACGTCTCTGCCGTGAGGCTCCAAGAAGTGCCATCCATCCCGGCGTGAGTTTCGCTGCTACCCTCTGGCTCTCGGCGGAGCTTACAGCGGCACGGCAGATGCACTTTGGCAGGTCCCGCGGCGCAACGAGAATTGCCGGTGGCGTCGACGAATGCGAAAATGAAGTGCCACCATCGGATTGTGCGAACAGCCATTGAAAATTCCGCAGAGGGACGATTTAGCAGTCGTAATTGTACTGTCAAAGAGTCACGAGGCTCGATCTTAATCCTTTTCCGTTCCCGCCACTTAGATGATCAGTGCAACCCCGTCCTCGCTGCCGTAGCAGGGATTACCCCGGAGTCAGGAGACTTTCTTATCTCTGGCGTATCAAGTCGCTTGGAATGCGCTAACGCGTCTGCGCCCTTATTTCTGAGCGCTCTATCCTACTTCTTCCTCACTTTCAAATAAATTTATCAATAACTCTTTCACATGTCGTAGATACTCAAAAGAAATCTATTCACAATAATAACGTTTCGTCCAATAAGTTGAACATTATTTGATTTCTATTACCTCTACATTGCCTCTAATGTGAATTAGATTCTCTGCTTTCAGTAGTACCTCTTTTGTTTCACTTCTCCAATTCCTGCACCCATTGAGCCTCGGGACTCTTTGACAGTACAATTACGACTGCTAACTCGTCCCTCTGCGGAATTTTCAATGGCTGTTCGCCCAATCCGAAGATGGCATTTCATTTTCGTATGCGTCGACGCCACCGACAATTCTCGATGCGCCGCGGGACCTGCCAAAGTGCATCTCCCGCGCCTCTGTAAGCTCCGCCGACAGCCAGAGGGTAGCAGCGAAACTCACGCCGGGATTGATGGCACTTTTTGGAGCCTCAACGAATTGTTCATAGCTGTTTGGCTCGCATTTAAGGATTGGTTGCTGCTGTCGATGGCCGCCAAATTCATAGCAACGCTTAAGAATCGCGCTGTTGGCGCGCCACAAACTGTAGTCGCGAAGACGGGCCGAAGGTAGAGGTCGCGGTCGTAATGAAGTGGGTTGGTTTCTTGGCTGTTGAGGAGCGTCAAAAAGTTGGAAAATGATAAAAGTCACGCCCTCACACCTAAGTTCCGCTATTATTAGGCGTCAAATGTGATAACGCTTGTTCATACTACACACGCGCAGGCACGACACAAAATAGTATTTGCTGATTTCGATTACTACATGTTTCCAGTCTTCCAGCACCGCCCAGGTCAGTTTTCTTTTCTGTTTAATCTTTTTCGCTTATGTGTTCACGTTGACTGTCTTTTATATGTCTATGCTGTTCGATTATATACTCACTCTTGCTGTGTTTTTTCCCGATGTACTCTATGACCTCCAATGCATGTCAGTATATTGAGATATTCTATCTTCAATGTTTTTCCTCTTTTTCTTGTTACCTTTGGCATCGTATGTTGTACCTTCTGTCATCCTTTGTTGTCGCATGTACTTAATCATGCGAACCACTGGATGCTCTGGAAGAGACGCCAACACGAGTGCTATACAAAGTTTATACATTATGTAACTACGAATGTTTAAATTTCATAATTCTATGTCACACCACGTACAATTTTCATCACCAAGTCTGACATTTACATGCATATTCCCATCACATCAAGTAAATAAGCATACACATTCTTATGATTCTAAAGCCTACGCATCACTTCTTACCAACTATATTCCATCGTGAGGGCACACGTTGTTGTTGATGCATTCGGCATGCATCCAGTCTTCGCATGTTCGACAGTGAATCCAACAAATTTGATTGTTTGTGCTATTGTTTGGCTGCATCCGAAGGTACGCATTAGAGGACATAACGTATACTTGAGAAAAATGCATAGAAAAGAAGCTTTTACGCAAACATACACAAAAAGCATGCAAGAGACAAACAAGCTAACAAATCAGCGAGAGAAATGTCGAGAAATAATGCTCACCTGACAAGCAGAGGAAGATATGAAAGAGATAGAAATGAAAATCAGAAAATATTATTTTATCATCGGCATCCGCGTAAGCGCCTGCGCGATTTGTGTAGTTGCACACATGACATTATACTATACGCCATTCGCACCCGCCCAGGTCGCTTTCTATAATCCATCAGTTGTGTGGATCTCGCGCTGTGCTTGTCTGAGAGTAGACTATGATTGTTTTGTTTTCTTTCTTTCTTTCCTTTCACTATAACTTTGTCAAGGAATGTACAGACGTTCTCTTCTGAGAGCATCCCATGCCAATGCTCAACGATTGGTTCAAGTTCGCTGCGCCTCAGTGTGGATGAGTGGAGCACGGTGCTTTTGTCCCACTTTCATGCGTGAATTCTATGGACTGTATCATTTCGCTTTCTTAGAACTGTTGCTGAATCAAATGTCGATCATTGTATTGACAGTGAAAAGCTCTTCATCGATGCTAATGTTCAACAACTTCTGGCTGATCTTACTGGAATGGACCTTGAGAGGAAGGTTGTGGTCATAGTTGATCTTTCGAAAGTTCTACAGCACCAAAGTTCTGAGTTTACCCCAAGCATTTGAGGTGTTCAAAAGAAGAAGAACAAAAATTCAGCAGCGATCTCATTTTGCTTTGATGACTGATGAACGACTTGCTCAGGTAATAGTATTGGTAATTTTTTCTTCGTTTATTTTTAATCGGTCACCGCAGTTTCAAGACTATGGATAAGATGCGTGCAGAAGCTAGGAGGTTCTTGAATTTTGTTCCAATTAAAGAACCGCGATCACAGGAGGTGAAAATTCATATGATTCAGGCGGACACTGTTTTGTTACACTGATCTCTCCTTCTGCAGGTCAGCGTTCTATCAAAAGATGCAGAAATCATGTGTTTTGATAACTCCAAGTTTGTGTTCGTTGATATCACATTTGATGCTAACGATCAGGTGATATAGCGGTGAACGCTCTTTTTTCTACTACATTTTCTCCTACTATGGGGTTTAGAGATTGTAGGGTTGCAATCACTACTTATCTTACTACAGCATTGCATTCGTTCAGGATCGTACCGTAGTAGTACGTGAAGTTGACGGTACTCTTCGTATTGCTACACCAGAGGAGCATGATAGGATGAATCGAACGTATTACGAAAAACCAAACAGACCTGTTTTTCTTCCTCCTTTATTCGAAGATCCTTATCTTCAGGTGAGCTTTCTTGTCCATGCTGAGGTTTTCCGTGTAGAAGATCCATCTTCCATAGGACGCTTTGGATAGGAAAGAACATGAGTTCGTTCTTGACTGGGCTTGTTGGTTTTTCGAACCAGACGATCCTGCTTATGTAAAGGTTTGCGCTTTTTGAATGATTGTAACCTAATGGGCTAAAACAGTGGTTTCATCTCCAGCTGGTGAGGTGCGTTTTCGATCGGATCGTTGAAAGCGGCGACTTTGATGTTTTACACTCCACTCGTCATTTCGGTACAATGGTATTTTACCTTGCTCTCAACGGGAATATTCCACCCTTACTGAATTTCTTCGGAGCACATGGAAGGTTTCAATTTGATAAGCGTTGATGTTTTCTTGGATCCAGCCCTTTGTGTACTGTCTGGTATTTTCCATCTCTGATCTTTTACGTTCTATAGGGTTCGTGACTGTGCCAACCTAGTGCGACTACAGAAAACGCTAAATCCTGATTGGCGGTTTGTCATAAACAGCGGTGACACTGATCTCAAGATTATAACCGATTTCGTTAAACAGGTTTTGTTGATGTCACCTCATCTGTATCTTTGTTCTTATTTTTCCTACTTAATATTTTGAAATACCTACATTTCTAACCTTTTCCTTCCCCTCCTCAGTAGTTTATAGTAAAATAATGAGCACTAAATGATTAGCTCCTACTGAGAGCAACTCTCTTTCTGTCCTATCTCAGCAACAATCTGGGCTGTCACAATTTTCGTGCAGCAGACTCGGTCTCGGGGGAGACTATGTATAACAACAGTAACAGTTTTCATGGTGATATTATTTGATGCAAAGATATAGGGCTCTAATGCTGCAAACGCTATGGTAGGGTCAAAACGACTGAAGCACGTACGCGGGTCCTTTCGAGGCGGTGCAGTGAAGTGTAGCGGAACCCTTGCTGGCGCCACCCATCGCTGCAGTTTGCGACGGACCCAACTCGGTTCTGACTGCTGCCTTTACCTCGCCGTTTTCGAGCGCGTACGCAAATGCATCGCAACTACACTCCTGATTCATGTCGTTTCGACCCGACTGTATGTGATGATGGGCCTGTATTTAACGGGTTAAAGCGTGACTTCATGTCGCTTTGACCCTACCAAACCTATATAGTAGTATAGGTATTAGTAGAGTCAAAACGATATGAAGCACGTGCAGTTGCGTACGCGGCTGCGCTCGAAACGGCGCGGTGGAGATAGCGGTTGAAATGGAAGTGGGACCCTCGCGAACTGCAGCAATGAGCGGCGATAGCAGGAGTCTTCACTTTATCCTAACTGCTGCACTCCACCCCTTCGAGCGCCTCTGCTTACACAAATGTACGTGCCTCACGTCGTTCTGACTCTACTGATATATCATGATCATGGTCATGATATATCATGATCATGTATCATGTATATCATGTATCATGATCATGATCTATCTACTATATAATAACGGGCTTATTCTGTCACGTGTGTCTGTGTGTGTGTCAGTCACGAAATTCAAAATGAGGGGTGCGACGGGTCCACCGGCGTCGAGTTAATGCCTCGAAGCTAGGAAGCTATAAAATGAGGTGTGAAGGGGTCCACCGGCACCAAATACCTATAGAAAGGGGTACGACGGGTCCAAGACGTCGGATACCTATAGAAGGGGATGCGACGGGTCTATCGGCGCCAGATAGCGTTAGAAGGCGGTGCGACGGGTCCACGGCGTCGGATACCTATAGAAGGGGGTGCGACGGGTCCCACGACGTCGGATACCTATAGAAGGGGGTGCGACGGGTCCATCGGCGCCAGATAGCCTTAGAAGGGGGTGCGACGGGTCCATCGGCGCCAGATAGCCTTAGAAGGGGGTGCGACGAGTCCAAGACGTCGGATACCTATAGAAGGGGGTGCGACGGGTCCATCGGCGCCAGATAGCCTTAGAAGGGGGTGCGACGGGTCCCACGACGTCGGATACCTATAGAAGGGGGTGCGACGGGTCCCACGACGTCGGATACCTATAGAAGGGGGTGCGACGGGTCCCATGGCGTCGGATACCTATAGAAGGTGGTGCGACGGGCCCATCGGCGCCAAATAGCCTTAGAAGGGGGTGCGACGGGTCCAAGACGTCGGATACCTATAGAAGGGGGTGCGACGGGTCCATCGGCGCCAGATAGCCTTAGAAGGGGGTGCGACGGGTCGACGTCGGATACCTATAGAAGGGGGTGCGACGGGTCCCATGGCGTCGGATACCTATAGAAGGTGGTGCGACGGGCCCATCGGCGCCAAATAGCCTTAGAAGGGGTGCACGGGTCCACGGGCGAGGCTGGCGCCAGATAGCCTTGCGACGGGTCCACGGCGCCAGATAGCCTTTGAAGGGGGTGCGACGGGTCCACGGCGCGACCATAGCCTATAGAAGGGGTGCGACGGGTCCATCGGCGCCAGATAGCCTTAGAAGGGGGTGCGACGGGTCCATCGGCGCCAGATAGCCTTAGAAGGGGTGCGACGGGTCCACGACGTCGGATACCTATAGAAGGGGGTGCGACGGGTCCATCGGCGCCAGATAGCCTTAGAAGGGGTGCGACGGGTCCCACGGACGTCGGATACCTATAGAAGGGGTGCGACGGGTCCACGGCGTCGGATACCTATAGAAGGGGGTGCGACGGGTCCATGGCGCCGGATACCTTAGAAGGGGGTGCGACGGGTCCATCGGCGCCAAATGCCTTAGAAGGGGTGCGACGATCCAAGACGTCGGATACCTATAGAAGGGGTGCGACGGGTCCATCGGCGCCAGATAGCCTTAGAAGGGGGTGCGACGGGTCCCACGACGTCGGATACCTATAGAAGGGGGTGCGACGGGTCCCATGGCGTCGGATACCTATAGAAGGTGGTGCGACGGGCCCATCGGCGCCAAATAGCCTTAGAAGGGGGTGCGACGGGTCCATCGGCGCCAGATAGCCTTAGAAGGGGGTGCGACGGGTCCATCGGCGCCAGATAGCCTTAGAAGGGGGTGCGACGGGTCCATCGGCGCCAGATAGCCTTAGAAGGGGGTGCGACGGGTCCACGGCGTCGGATACCTATAGAAGGGGGTGCGACGGGTCCATCGGCGCCAGATAGCCTTAGAAGGGGGTGCGACGGGTCCACGGCGTCGGATACCTATAGAAGGGGGTGCGACGGGTCCAACGACGTCGGATACCTATAGAATGGGGTGCGACGGGTCCCATGACGTCGGATACCTATAGAAGGGGGTGCGACGGGTCCATCGGGGCCAGATAGCCTTAGAAGGGGGTGCGACGGGTCCACGGCGTCGGATACCTATAGAAGAGGGTGCGACGGGTCCATCGGGGCCAGATAGCCTTAGAAGGGGGTGCGACGGGTCCATCGGCGCCAGATAGCCTTAGAAGGGGGTGCGACGGGTCCATCGGCGCCAGATAGCCTTAGAAGGGGGTGCGACGGGTCCAAGACGTCGGATACCTATAGAAGGGGGTGCGACGGGTCCACAGCGTCGGATTGCTATAGAAGGGGGTGCGACGGGTCCACCGGCACCAAATACCTATAGAAGGGGGTACGACGGGTCCAATGGCGTAGAGTTGGTGCACCGATGATAGATACCTTTAGAAGGGGGTGTGACGGGTCCAATGGCGTCGAGTTGGTGTGCCGGCGTCGTAAAGCTAGGGACGTTGTAAAAGTTTTATAGTTGTAACCACTTTCGGCGTTGCGCTCCACCTACTCGGCTCCGCTGTTCCTCAGAAACTGGATATACACGTTCAAACAGCTGCTTAAATAGTAGCACGCTGTTTATGTGATCTGACGTGGAACGCTATCTTTATCAGTACGATGATGTTGTCCACGTCATTTCATGTTAAACATTATTCTGCCGTAACTGTTAGGGAGAAACAACAGGAAAACCCATTCTTCGAATACCACTTTCAAATCGTGTCTACACTGTGTAGGGAACGAAAACGAATGAGTGTTTTGAGCTAAAAGTAACCTTTAGGGTCAGAGTAATTTCAGTAGAAGTGCTGTTCAGCAGTAAGAAGAGTTGTGCAAGCGAGGGGAGCACATTGAAAACCCAAAAGCTGTAAAATTGGGTGCGACGGACAGCGTGGAACTGTTGTACAGTATTATTTTGCAGTAATTTTTTTTGCGTGTCGCAGAAGTTAAATGGCACGTTGCAGCCGTTTGATACCCGTGGCTACTGCGCGCGTTGTTCATCACCTCTACGACTCCTCCGTGCGTTTGTTTCCTTGCACGTTTGCCTCAGCTTGGTATTGTGCTCCTCAGAAAGTGGAAACACGAATGAAACCGGCTGCTTAAATAGTAGCCAACAGCTTACATAATTTGACAAAGAACGTTACCTTTATCAGTGATGGTGTGACATGTGTCATGATCTTCACATTATTTTATGTTAAACATCATTCCTTGATAGCTGTTGAGGAAAATAGGGAGAACACCCATTCTTCGCGTAATGCTTTAAAATTGTGTATATATTATATTCGAACCGAAGTAGTGTTTGAAGCTAAAGTTTGAATATTCTCAAAATGTAGAACTGACGCGTTTAGAAAAAACTATGAAATTTTTTGTCTTTATATACATTAAAAAAGAAAGAAGAAAATAACAAAACAACATGAAAACAGAACTCTTATTATTTACAGAAAATATCACTACCACTAATTTTTGAATTTCAATTTAAAAGTATATTTTGGTTAGTTGATGAAAGTGAGCGAAGCGAACACCACACAAAGTCTGAGAGTCCGGCGTAAGCCGGACGATCAGACTTGTATATAATAACGGGCTTATTCTGTCACGTGTGTGTGTGTGTGTGTGTCAGTCACGAAATTCAAAAAGGGGGGTGCGCCGGTGGACCCGTCGCACCCCTTCTACTGGTATCTGGCGCCGGTGGACCCGTCGCACCCCTTTCCATAGGTATCTGCCGCCGGTGGACCCGTCGCACCCCCTTTTTCGAATTTCGTGACACACAAACAAACACACGCAAACGGAACGCAAACGGCTGATTAAATAGTAGCAAGATGTTTACGTGATTTGACGTGGAACGTTATCTTTATCAGTAGGATGATGTCTTTCACGTCATTTTATGTTAAAACATCATTCTGTGATAACTATTGGGGGAAATCAGGAGAAATACTCATACTTCGAGTAATGCTTTCAAATTGTATCTACATTATTCTGGCATCGAAGGAGTGTTTGTAGCTGATGGTCGAATATTCTACAAATGTAAAATTGACGCGTTTAGAAGGAAAACTGTGTAATCTTTCGCCTTAATTTACCGGCGTCGAGTTGGTGCCTCGACGCTAGAAAGCAACAAAATAGGGTGTGATGGGTCAACCGCCTGGTGCTTATTGAGACCTTAATCTTATGCTTTTTTCATCAGGTGGAGAGGATAGTGAATTGTGATGAGAGAACATGTGGTTTCGGGGCTATAAGCGATAACGAATATGCAGACCCAAAGGAGGAAACCCTTGAATAGTCCGAAGAAAAAGCTGTGCGCGAACTGAATTTAGGAGGTCATTTGTAGAGAGATTTACTGCAATCTATGTTAATTTGAACGTTTGATTTACGTTGTATAGCGCTATAGATGTTGAATTAGCAAAAAAACATTCCTAAGGGAGATGTCCGGACGTTCGCGGTTCCTTTACCCATAAATTTGTTAGGATATAGGTTTAGAAATTTATATGAGACCACAACTCGCGAGTGTATGAAACCGTTGCCTCCCGATATATCCAGCGATCAGCACAAGCGGAGCCAGCGCGAGCAGGTAGCAATCTGGCCTGTATACGCGGCCCCATTATAATTGTAGATTATTATTATTTGCTTGTTTCTGTTAGGAAGAAGTTGCTAATGATATTCGAACTCGATGCTCGAACTAGTCAACGATATTTCAGAAGCTGCAGTTCCGTGAACAATTAAAAGATTTGATCGCTTTTCTGAAGGAAGGTGTGACTATACCTTCCCCGTCGCAGAATGACTTTGCCCATAAGACGACACTGAATACTAAAGAAAAGGTGATTGTATTGGCATTAGTGGAACCAATCGTATTCGCTACAAAATGTAGTAACAGTTCAGTTCAGGCGACACTTGATGCGTGGAACCTCCGAGGAAACACTGGCTCATTAGCACATCTAGGCGAACAGTATGGGGTGAAGGCTCGTTGACTAGACATTTTTGTCATTCGTTTGCAACAACTTCTATTTGTTTCCCCATAATGTAAATTGTACAGGTGACTAAATCAGAGGAAAAGACGGAAGCAGCGACAGATAAATACATAGTTCGTGATGAACGACGAGAACATTATGGGCGGCAATCTGCGAAAGATACCTCGGAAAAAGATGATTAACTCTCGTTCTTACTTTGCTATATGTTTGTCGAGTAGAAGTACATTTAAAGAGAAGCTCGTTTTTTTTTTTAAATCTGTTGTTTGTGTTGTTAGTGTGAGTATAAAAATTTGCCGATGTCAAGGTCGCCTGTTATCGCTACTTGCATCGAATATTTTATTTCATCGTAGTGAATTTCGTATTCGTTTCTGTTTTAGTTCTTAGTCAAAAGGAAGGAGTGTGATGCCGCGAAAGAACATATCCATGGTTCGTCGTACATCAAACAGAGGCGAAAAACCTCAGTTATCAGATAATGGGAATTCAGGCCATGCTTGTCCTCTGTCACCTCTTACTCCTTCGTAAGTCATTTCAAACTGTAGTGATGATAATATTCTAGTTGGACACAATAACCTGTTTTTAGTAATCTGCAAACATATGGTGCACTTCTTTTACTTCATCCTGAAAATTTGGGAGTCCACTTTTTTAAATGTAAATTTGCTGGCCATTAAAGTATATACTTAGTAAGAATTTCTACTCAGGAATCGTGGTATTGCTTCAGAACAAGCTAGTTCAAGATGTTGTTCGTTAATAAGACATATAGTCGGGTCAAAACGACGTAAAGCACGGCGCAGTTGCGTTTCCGCTGCGCTGGAAGCAGTGCGGTAGAGCGTACCGGTTGTGGGACCTACGCGAACTACAACGATGCACCAATTTGGGCATCACCTCGATCCTAATTACTATGCTCCACCTCGCGCTACTTGCAGCACATCCGCTTACACAATTGCACCGTGCTTCATGTCGTTTTGAGCCTTTTATATGTATTGTTTTTTTTTCAATTATCTAGATAATCTACATAAACACTCAACACTCTAAACAAAAATAAACAAAAAAAAAACAAATAAATAAACAAAAGTAAATAAATAGACATAGACAACCCAGTAATTCTCCGATACTGTCGTGTTTTTGTAACGGTGAAAATGTTGTGGGGAGGGAGGCAGCTCAGCGGCGGCCTTGTTTCTGGATGCTCTATCTTACTTTTTTCTCTTATTAACTTTAGTTTACATGCCGTATATCCTCTAAGACTAATATTTAGGTCTTAGGGCCCGATTGATTGATTTATTTCCAGAAATCAGAGCGCCACGTTCCCATGCTTCCCCTCCCCAAATACATTTTAGTCTTCGTATGTTTACTTCAATAGTTGGGGCTCCCTGCATCTCACTAAAAAAAATTCAGATCCAAAGACACTGTAAAGAGCTATCCTTCGCCTCTGGATGAAATTCGTGGGAAGCTCTATGTTCTGCGGGAAGACCTAGATTTCGATTGGGAACCTAGCGACAGTGCGGTTTTAAAGGTATGTCGACATGTATTTTTTTACTCGAGAGTGCCACTTTACTTCAGTTGCTTTTCTCTTTGCGGCTCTCTGCTGCTTTGTGGAGCAATATAAGCGACTGTGACGAGGTAGGAGAATTTTGGATATTTTTTGCTTGTATATGTCCTTCTTCTATTCTTTTGAAGCAATGATGTAATGATGTGTTCAGGTTTACAACTACTGGGAACCTTTACATTTACTATTGTTTGGGGAGGGGCTTCAGACTTGGGAATATTCCCCATTATATGCCATAAGGTAGAGTTTCAACGCTCCAACTACGTTTTCCCTCTCGTCTACAAGAGTTTTCAGGTCTTACTTCTACATATACTTGCACTACATTCCTGCGAATGTTCTCTTCCATTTATTGCCGTATTCTAAAATCGCTCTTTTTGTAACGTTGCGGTGTTGCATTGGTATATTTACTCTTTTGGGAGAGTTCTCTCTCTACAAAGCAGTATGTAAACAGTGAGTTTTAGCTTACATAAGCATTCCAACAACGGAGCTCTTTTCGCATTCGTTGCTTTGTTGTTCTTTTTGTGTAAACCCGTTGAACACAATTTCACGAACCTTTCTATACTCCTCGAAAACTGCTACATCTGTCACCATCGACGATGGCGATTACTGTCATAAAATTTATGTAATGACATAGACACACATCAATTCATAAAAGTGTCTACTATAGCCTTGTAAGTCTAAGTGTTGTTGCGATTTCCATGTGTGTGAAATCTTTACCTGGAACGGTTACTTATTCGTATCTAAACTTACACTCAGCTGCGGGAGCCTCCGCCCCTTGGACCAAGGCTAACCTGGCGCGAAATTCTAAGTGGAGCAGCGGGTAACTACTTCCTCCGTTTCTAAAGAGGAATAGACTCGGAGAAAATCTGGAAGTGAATGCTATGAGAAGCTTGACGAACTCTTATCATAAAATAGACGAAGAGAATATCACAGCAAATCGTATCACAGCAAACAACGGTTACTATCTTCGAATTTTGAAGTAGGGATTAGAACTGCAACACACGATTTTTGATCCTCATCTTGCAGCTGACCACGATTATGTAAGATAACTACATGATCCTAATCCTATATGATGATACATATCGTTTCTTGTTCCTCTCTCCAGCTCCCTTCTCGTTGTTCCACTTGTTCTTCCTTCCTGCTTCCCTTAATAGTCGAGCGCTGAGTTTAATTTGAATGGGGCGGGTGTGGCGCAGTTGGTTAGAGGTGCGTTGTGGCCACACGGTCGAGGGTTCAAAACCGCCCTAGCGCAAACCAAGCCTTTCATCCCTATATATATGTGTATGTATATGTATACATGCATATATATATATATACATATATATATATGTATATATATATATATATATGTATATATATATATATATATATATATATATATATGTATATATATATAGACTGAACCTGAAGTTCTCTTCACCCCAACATAATATCAAAATCACTTTCGTAGTTAGGCCAGAGCGACAGCACCACCAAATATTAACTACACCTTGTCGATACGACACAGCATCGCTGCAATTAGCATGATACTGAGATGCTGTATTCATATATAGCGGGAGCCTAATAGATCATTTAGTTAATTATTTTGTATTGTACTTGATCTTTCAAGTAAGCAACAATTACATATCTGACTCCATATATCTTGTTTCTTGTAGCCTGAGTATCAGTATTGGACGTTTTTTCGTTGTGTTTTCGATGCTCTCTACTGGAATGTTTATATCAAGGTTCGTTCTCGAGAAAATTAGTCACATTAATTAATAGTTGAGCGCTGAGTCAACACTATGATAATAATCTCTGCGTAGTACGGCTTTTCTGCCTTCGTCTTTCACAATGGTCATGAACATGTATGCTGCGGCTGCGTTTCTGGAGGAAAAGTGGTTAGTTTTGTGTGCTATTTCCGTTGTATCTTCATTTTAGTTTTCCTTCCTAAACATTTAGGTTCTCTGCCATTTTTTGCACTGCAATTTCTGCGCTTGTTGGTTGGCCATTTGCTGCCGTTCTTGGCCTTCCAATTGTTGTAGAAATGCTGATTTTCAGGTCGAAGTATGTCCTCTATTCTTTCGCCTAACTTTGTTAAATTCTTGTCGCTTTGATTATCTTTAATTAGTCGTTGTTCCAGACTGAAGATGTTCTCGTACTTCACAGCTCTTGCTGGTATCATAGTTGGTGGATCACTTTTTTCCGTTGATTCTTACTACTATGGGAAGCGTGTTCTAGTTGGTTCTCATTGTATTTCATTTTTTTTAAAGACAAAAGACCGTTTCGATACTCAGATGGCCCATATTCTCTGATTTTGTGGCCTGTGGCCCTATCCATCCCTTCCCACAAGAGGTTGGCAAATTCTGAGGGAGGATTTTGACGATTCCACCCAGCTGAGTTTTTACCCGACTGTTGTATGCTGCGAGTATGTAGGATGATCTCTATCGAGGGCATTTTGCTTGTTTCGGAATTTTGTTTGGTCCCAAAACAGGCAAAATGGTCTCGATAAAGTCCCGCTGTTGGCTGGTTTTCGATGTAAGTGGACAGGATCGCAAATACGGGGCACAGGGGGGACGGTCAAGAGGTACCCGTATGATGTGCCGCCGCCTATCCAGGAGGCTAATGAGCGTCGATAATTGCACCGCGCGTCTCCTTATACCGTCATATCGCTACAGTAGCCTGATTGCTCCTCTTGTGCTACGTCTCCTTGACGCCCCGCTCACGCCACCCTCCACACCCATTTCGCCGCGTCTGCTGCTCTTACGAGGAGTTTTTTTCGCCGCGGCTGCAGCTTTCATGATGCACTTTTAAAATTGAACGAAAAGGAAAGTACCTAGTATTAGATGTTGTTTGAAACTCTACATAAAATATCCTTGTACAGGCAAAATGGTCTCGATAAAGTCCCATTAATAAGATAAGTTAATATAAAAGAAGGAAAGAATGAAAGAGTTTTATATAAGTGATATGCCATTTAGAAATGCGAGTGAAAACGACAATATCCTGTTTTGAATTGTTAGGTGGAAATCACTCATCCATCTCTGGGAATACAAAAGATGTTTCAAATAATGTCCCATTGATAGGTGTAATGCTATTTTTTTTTTACTTTTTTCGCTTTCTAGGAAATTCTTTTTGCTTATCTAGCTGGGTAAAACTGGCATCCAGCGACTAATGAGGCGCGAATAGTGCCTCGCAGACATACACTGTACCTAGAGGTATATCTCGAAGATACAAAGGTCTCTGTTCGCTATTAATACACCTAACCTGTCATATTGATTTGACGCAGAGAATAGATAGAAATGAAGCGATAAAACCCTGTTGAAAGTGGTTTGAAGAACCATATAAAGTTTTATTCTATAAAACGTACAACCAAGGATTGAAATATTTGATTTGCGCTCTATATAAACATTATATCCATGTAAAGTTTTGAAAAGATAAAATGTAGAAAGCAGTTAAAAGAATATATACAAATAGTAAGCAGATAAAGTTGCTGTACGCATAACTGCTGCAGTTGAGAGTTGAACACGAAGTCGTTGAATGGCATCGTGACGAACACATACTTGTGCACTGCGAGTTTATATAGAAGAATTAAGGCGTAAAATGTGTGAAATTATGAGATGTGTGGAAATATATGCATGTTATTTTTTTCCCTGCAGCATCTTTTTAAGATAATCTTTACTCATGTGAAGTTATAGAATTATCTAATCCCCTTTTATTTCCAATAATATGCGCTAAGTTTACTATATGCGTACGTCAGAATTTCCTGCGTCAATTCATTTTTCACTCCCCTCTCTTCAATATTAGCAGCATTCACCGCATCATCGCGGCACCAACGTCGCGCACGGCATTGATTAGAGGGCAATAAGGAGGCGGGGTATTGGTGATCTCAGGCGCTCGTGGAAGATGTCCAGCTGGTGGATCGGCAGCCGTAATTACGCGGAGGCGTGCGGTGCTGAAGGGAGGACAGGGGCAGCCAGCCGATTTTCACGAGTACTTCTTGTCCCGCACCCTAGGTACAGTTCTTAATCTCTGTTTAGGTTAGTAGGTGTTCCTTTCCATCATGCGGCTGAATCGTATTTTCGGTCGAAAAAGGGATCACTAAAGAATGATGAGGCGTCAAATAGATAGCACTTTGCTTAATATGTGGCTGTTCCCCATGTGAGCTTTTATGTTGGATGATTGCTGTGTCCACCGACAATGGACTTTTGTTACTTTCGTAAAAAGAGAATACATCAGCAAAAAAATTGGTAGGCTTTGCATGGTAGACTTCAACATGAGCGAATGTTGTTTTCATTTTGGCATGACCGTTCTTAATTTGTCTTTAAAGTCTTCGACAATAAACTTGTAGAGAGATTTCTCACTACGGATCACTTCCTCCAACTCAACTCATAAGAAGGAGTTTCGAACTCGTTTTCATTATCTGTTGGTTGGTCGAAGTAGTTGATAATGCCTATGAATTTTTGGGTGGAGCGAACATAATTACGGCAGGACGAGTTGATTTGTGTTCGTGAGAATCAATCAGATGGAAGATTGATAGATGCACAACCAAGCCAATTCTCTTATATTCCGTAGTTGAGTCTTTTCTCCGCCCGGTAACTTTTGTCATCTTCTCTTGACTAATTAGTTTCGCTTCTTCCTCAATATATAAAAAGGATAAAGTTTCTGGCGTTAATCAATCCGCTTGGGATGCGCCCCCATGTTCACTTCAATTCAGAATCGTTTGAGGTTTACGAACGTGTATCTGGCCTATACAATGACTTGCGGTGGCTAGCCGATGTGTCAAGTCAGTTTTTTTGTCCTCCCAGACAAGTCTGGTACAAATTCATCGACTCCGGAAGGATGAAAAGCTTGGTGAGCACTAGGGCGGATTCGAACCTCCGATCGATCGTGCAGGAAGCGGAACCTCTAACCGCTACACCACACCCGCCCTCCTCACTTCGATACGACTTCCTCTCAAACTTGGTTTAATTACCCAAGTTTGAGAGGAAGTCGTATCGAAATGGCTCTGTGGCCTTCTCGCATGCACGCGCGAGCTGTGGATGACTGCTTCCATGATCTAGATCGCATGGAAAGACGTATGATGCATGATCTCGAGCGTGGAATCATGCCATACTGGAGAGATGCGGACCTCAATATATAAATTTAAAAAAATGCAATCGTGTGCAATTTAATGCACCCAACGACTTCGAGGAGGATAGGTAGACATATGAGACTTTTCCCGATGTAGAGCTTGAAGTTTGTAAGAATCTCTACGGCAACTTTTAATGTCGCCTGTCCATAGACTTCCTGTGGAACCCGTATTTCGGTGGAGTCTCACCGTACGTTCACCCTAGGTTGAGGTTTCTGATTCCCGACGAAATCGGACATGCCTCATTTGTCGGTGTGTGAGATCTCGGAAGACGGTTAATAATTCGAAGAGCGAATCTAAGTTTTTTTAATCATCATTTCGTTTTCAGATGGTGGGTATATCCACTTGCATCCATGACAGCAAGAATGTTAACTTAAGAAAAAAGAAACTGGTGCTCATATATTACCTAACATTCCCATATATATGTATATATATATACATATATATGTGTATATATATGTATATATACATATATATGTGTATATATATGTAGGTATATATATATATATATATATATATATATATATATATATATATATATCAGACTTGGTGGTTTTAGCTTCGCTCCCCTTCACTCATCAACGAAAAATAATATTAGTGTTATTAGTTCTATGAAAGTGGACTTGTGTATCTCCAGCAATCCTTCTTCCTTTTTTATATTATAATTAAATGCGAAAGATTTCATAGTCTTCTTTCTAAACGCGTCAGTTCTACATTTGGAGAACATTAGAGCTTCAGCTTCAAACACTCCTTATCAATATATTATAGACAATATCTAAAAGTATCTCGCGAAATATGGATTTTTCTCGTGTTTTCTATAAACGGTTATCAAAGAATGGTGTTTTGGCATAAAATGACGTGAAAGACATCATCCTACTGATAAAGATAACGTTCCACGTCAGATCACATAAACATCCTGCTACTATTTAAGCAGCCGTTTTCATGCGGGTTTCCCCTTTCTGAGGAAGGCGTGCTACCAAATTGAGGCAAACGAAGAAGGAAATAGACACGCGGAGGAGTCACAAAGAGCCACGGCTATGAAACATCCCATTTACGTTTTGCGATATGCACGCGAAGTTATTGCGCAGCATTTCGATGCCGCGGGACCCGTCTCACCCCACGTTATAGCTATCTGGCGCCAGCGCGCCAACCCGACGCCGGTGGACCCGTCGCACCCCCTCCTACAGGTATCTGGCGCCAGTGGACCCGTCGCACCCCCTCCTACAGGTATCTGGCGCCAGTGGACCCGTCACATCCCTTTCTATAGGTATCTGACGCCGGTGAACCCGTCGCACACCATTTTATAGCTTTCTAGCGTCGAGGCACCAACTTGACGCCGGGCGGACCCATATCCCCTTTTATACTCATCTGGCACCAGCGCACCAATCCGACGCCGGTGGACCCGTCGCACACCCTCCTATAGGTATTTGGCGCGGGTGGACCCGTTGCACCACCTTCCATAGGTATCTAGCGCCGGTGGACCCGTCGCACCTTCTTCCATAGGTATCTGGCGCCGGTGGACCCATCACATCCCCTTCTATAGGTATCTGACGCCAGTGGGCCCGTCGCACCACCTTCCATAGGTACCTGGCGCCGGCGCACCAATCTGACGCCATTGGACCCGTCACACCCTCTTCTATGGGTATCTGATGCCCGAGAGCTTTAGACAAGCTAAACAGCAGCTTTTTAAGTGGCGCGCCTAAACACAAAGTTCATTCCACAGAAGCGTGTTTTGCGTACTTTTCTACCATTCTACTATATATATATATATATATATATATATATATATATATATATATATATATATATATATATATATATACATATATATATATATATGTACCAGTCTGAGCGTCCGGCTAAAGGGACTTCCGGATTTCAGACTCTGTGTGGTGTTCGCTTCGCTCCCCTTCACTGATCACCTTGATCACCTTGATTCCCGTTGATCTTCGCACTGCTCGAACGGGCGCCAGTAATTCTTCCATTTGTCCCGATCGCGTGCCAGAGTAGCCCAGTGGTTCCTCCTTTCGCGTCATAGAGAAGAGCATCATATTTTTCTTTGAAGGACTTCGTGAAGAAATCTGACCATCGGGTCGGCGGTCTTCCTGTAGTGCGCTTAATATCGCGGGGAACCCAGTCGCTCACGGCTCTGGTCCAACGGTTGTTGTTAAAGCACATCACGTGTCCGGCCTACCTTATTTTAATTTCTTTGGCAAACGCGGCGACGTCTCTAATCTTTGATCGCTGACGTAGGAGAGGACTTTGAATCCCGTCCCTCACTTGCGTGAAACGGGATACTCCTAGCACTCTCTCAATTGCTCGTACAATGACGCTCACCGCGTTTTCTTCCTGCTTGCAAAATGCCCAGGTTTCCGAAGCATAGGTCAAAGCAGGAAGTACGGTGGTGTTGAAGATGTGAGCGCGGAGCCGAGTGTTCCTGGTCTTCTTCACTACATCCTCGATGCTCTTATACGCTCCCCAAGCCGCTCGTCTCCTCGTGCCCAGCTCGGGGGTCAGGTCGTTCATCATGTTCAATTCCCGACCCAGATAAACGTAGCTGGTGCATTCGGATATGTTCGTTCCGGTGAGCGTGAATGGGGCATCCGAGACCCATCCGTTCTGCATGAACATCGTCTTGTCTAGATTCAGCTGAAGACCGATGCATCCACATGTTTCGTCGAATTCGGTCAGCATTCGTTCTGCTTGGCTGAAGCCAGATGTTATCAGAACGATGTCATCAGCAAAGCGCAAATGGTGTAGCTGCCGACCGTCGATCTCCACTCCTATGTCGTCCCATTCCAACTTTCGCATTGCGTTCTCGAGGGTGGCTGTGAATATTTTGGGTGAGATTGTATCACCCTGTCGGACCCCCCTCTTCACGTCAATGATGATGTTCTTGTAGAATGGCGAAATTCCTGTCGTGAAGTTACTCTACAACTCTCGAAGTACCTTTATGTACTGAGTAGGGACGCCTTGGTTGTCCAAGGCTTCCACGACCGCTTCCGTCTCAACTGAGTCGAAGGACTCCTTCAAGTCGATGAAGATGAGACAGAGCGGCATCTTGAGATCCCAGTTTATGATAGTTTTGGGATTTCTCTCTCTGAACTTTGCGGCTTTCTCTGCTCTCCTTGTGAAGGAAAATCTTCCTCGGAGGAGGCGATGGTCCGATCCCGTATAGAACTTTGGTACAACAGTGACGTCCGTCAAGCAGAAGCTTTTATTGACGATGATGTGGTCTATTTCATTACGGTACCTTCCTCCGGGTGACTCCCACGTCCAGCGTAGAGAGGACGGCTTCTGGAATTGCGAGTTCCCATGGATGGTCTTAGTCGTTATGATGAACTCGGAGAGCCTCTCCCCCTGGTCGTTCCATTGTAGGCTGTGGGTCCCGATGTGAAGTTCCTCCGGCGTTCTTCTTGGGCCAACTTTGGCGTTGAAATCGCCAATTATGACCTTGTAGAAGGCATGATCTTCTCGGTGGAACTTCTCAATGATCAATGAAAATAAATTAATTATAGTGACATTTTCTGTAAAATTAGAATTGTGATTTTCTAACAACGTTTTCTTCTTTTTTTAAAGGAAATTTAGGCTAAGGATTCATAGTTTTCTTTGTAAACGCGTCAGCTCTATTTGGAGAACATACAAACTTCAACTATAATCACTCTTTCGATGCCAATGTAATATAGACACGACTTGGAATCATTACTCTTGTTTCCCCCCACAGTTATCAGAGAATGATATAAAATGAAGTGAATGACATCATCGTATTAATAAAGATAGCGTTCCACATCAGATCATGTAAACAGTTGGCTACTATGTAAGCAGCAGTTAGCATTCGTGCTTCCACTTTCTCAAGAACGGAGGAGTCTTAGAGGTGAAAAGCAACGCGGAAAGTGGATACGACTATGAAGCGTTTGCGACGTCCTATTTACCTTTTGCGACATGCACACGAAGTTACTGTGCAATGCCTCTACACCACGACACAGGATTACGACGCTGTGCGGCCCGTCGCACCCCATTTCAAGGCTTTCTGGCTCAGGCGCGCCAATCCGACGCCGGTGGACCCGTCACATACACATACACATACACATATATACATATACATACACGTACACATACACACGTATAATATATAGATATATAAAGTTAGGAGTAAAGTTTCTGGCGTTAATCAATCCGCTTGGGATGCGCCCCCACGTTCACTTCAATTCAGAATCGTTTGATGTTTTAAAGGCATCACCCCACGAATCTGAGGTGGTGCCTTTATTTCAGATTTTCTTTTTCAGATGAGATTTCAGGTGGAGTATTCGTATACGGGATGGGAGACTACGGAGAGGGAGGTGATTCCGTCCATTTCTTGCTAATTGCCGTAAAAAACGGCCCGGAAGATGCGGCGCCGCACAAGACTGGCGCGCTCCAATCGAACCTCTTGTACAAAATGGTGCGCCAAAACGAATGAAGCCGTATCTTCCGAGCCGTTTTTTACGGCAATTAGGAAGAAATGGATGGAATCACCCCCTTCTCCGTAGTCTCCCATCCTGTATACGAATACTCCACCTGAAATCTGCACCACCTCAGATTCGTGGGATGATGCCTTTAAGAACGTGTAACTGGCCTATACAATGACCTGCGGTGGCTAGCCGTTGTGTCAAGTCGGTGTTTTTATCCTCCCAGACAAGTTTTGTACCAATTTATCGACCCCGGAGGGATTAAAGGCTTGGTGAGCACTAGGGCAGATTCGGACCTCCGATCGATCGTGCAATGACAGTGGAACAACTTTCCGACTGCGCTTCATCCGCCCTAGAAGTCGCACAAAATAGAACTAATCATGTTGGTTTATACATCGTCTGATGTGACGTCTTTGTCTTGGATGAGGCGATCTGACTGTCTCCCTATAATTTGGCCAAGGGAATGGAAACTCTTCTCCATTATTACGTCAAAAGACGCAGTGTTCTCCAAATGTCATTGAGCAGGCCAAATCAAATTCTGTTTGAAGTTCTTCGCTGTGGCTTGGCTTTGGGAGAGGTCAGCTAACATCCATACAAGCAGCTCCATTTACATAGAATGATTTTCATCATAACCATAGACGGTAGTGCCCGCATCTTAGATCTGCCTTCCAAGGTAGAGTAAGGGCAACGAAGAAACACAGTCAGCTTGATATTGCTAACGGTATGAGACGAAATATTATACTTCTTTCAGCTAAGAGGATGAATGCCAGAGCGGGTTCATTTCACCTCAACTTTATATTGGATTATATATATGTTTATATTTATATATATGTAGGGATTCTTTGAAGTGTAGATTATGAGTATTCATTTCTTTCATCCACATCGATTCCCAGCTTTTTTTATTTGTCGACTTTAGCGCGAGTGGGAAGTTGAACAGGGAGCTTTCTAAACGTGTGAGAATGATCGCCTTCTTCCATCATCATTAATTCTTACTGGTTTACTGCAAACGAGTCTTTCCTCAGATGCTTTTGCAACTCGGTGATTCTCCGCATCGATTAGCTCAAGAATGAGTCATACCAAATCCCAGCATAAAATATTGCTGCTCACATCCAAGAATTTCCTACAGTTAAAGTGTCTGAAGCAAACGCATCTCAAAATGTGCGAAACCGTCCGACGCGGCCATAGAAAAGAATTGCACCCACGTTAGGACAACGGCGTCTTGACAGTTTGGCCACTATTGCGTTCGGACATGTGCAGCGCGTTTGCCTTGACCTATGCTGACAACTACCCTGCAGAATGAAACGCGTGGCTAAATGTGTTTGCCCGCCGAGACGAAGTAAACTACTGTGTCCTCGCATTCAGAACACATACTCTTCAGGAGTCTAGGTCAAAGGGGCACAGATTTTGGCTCTTCGTGGGTAGTGAGTAATACATTTATTAAGTGGCTGTATTTTAGAGGAGAACACTGCAATAATGCATGATTCAGCAACACTACACTAACAGCATTCAAAAAACACAAAACTTGAGTGAGGAGGAACAGATAATTACACATGCTACTTTAGTTTGGTGTCGCCTACAGCCGATCCATGTGATTAGGATGCGACTTTCTCATTCCATCCCTATACTAGCTCTTCCTTATACACCCAACGTTCGCAACATTCAGTGATAGTATTTCGTTAACCTTTCTTTTATACGTACAGAAAGAGAGTGCGCATCCCGTATATCATGCAAGCTCAAAGTCAGCATAGACAATGTTCCAGACCCGACTCGTGATTGTGACTCTGATCTGAACGTTACGTCTGCGAGTCATAATCACGATCAGATCACATTCATCGTCATGAACGCGTGTAATATAACAGTAGCACAAAAATTTAGCAAATGAACAATCAAATTTCTACGTATAAATGAAGAAACTTTCCAGATCAGGGATGTCTTTCGTTCAAATTTTCAGTTCTTGTACAACTAAGACTGGCAGTGGAATAAACTTTTTTGCGATATTGATGCCTTTATGGTCAAAATACGTGACTTTGAGTAATAAAAAACCATCTCTGCAGCAAGCCTAAAAAACAATGATGCGTTTTGTTATGGGGAAAATTTGTCATTACTAAAATCGCACTGCCTCAACAAAGCAAATTCTTTTGGGAGTACATGAAGGGAAGCGAAGAACGTTAGTGTTTGGGATCCACGCCTTCTTTCTTTCATGTGCACTGATTCTGTACATTCACAGGCTCCGCTGAATATAGTACTGTACAACGTTTTCTCCGAGCATGGCCCAGATCTTTATGGAACTGAGCCCATTTCATTTTACTTGAAGAATCTCATCCTAAACTGGAATATTGTTGCCCTCCTTTCACCACTGGCACTTCCTTTATCTGGGCTCAATTACCTCTGTTCATGGAAAGCATTAGAAAAGCACAAGAAATGGGGAATACGTGAGTAATTCAATTTTTCTTCTTTGCTCTTTGACTGGACCTATAATCACTCTAGTTTTACTTTCCTTCTTGTTTTCTTTTTAATCGTCTATTTTTTTTAGCTGTTCGTCTGTCTTACTGGCGGCATTACTCTCCCCTGTTTTTGCTTTTTGCATCCTTTTCTACATGGTGCATCATTTTCTTCAATCAGCCGCACAAGGAAGAGCGGTTCTTGTTTCCGATATATCCTCTAATAGCTTTAATGGCAGCAGTTGCATTAGATTCTGCTGAACGGTGCGTGCGTGAATCACCATGGATTATTTTATCTGCTTCTTTAAATTTGTTTTTTTTTTCACATGTTTTAACAGCAGTGTTGCAGATTAGCGTCCCGCTTCATTCGTAAATTTTCATTCTTAAGTTGGGTGGTTATATTACTTTTTGTTACTGTGTCCATGTCTAGGACTTACGCACTCCACAGGAATTTTAGCGCTCATATTGAGGTATTTGTTTGGACATCATCAATCGTTCGTGTTTCTGGGGATCATTACCACACTGTGAGATCTTCATTGAAACTATATTTGCCAAATTCGTTTTTGAACTCAAGAATGTTGAAGCGATGTGAACAAGTTTTCTCGAGTCATTTGAGAGGCGCTGAAAAAGTTTTGTGTATGAAACCCGATTGCTTTGCCTCTCCTTTCTCGTGTACGTTTCGTATTAGATGACCACAAATTTATAGTCAGGTCAAAAAGACTCGAAGCGCAACTGCGTAGGCAGCTCTGCTCGAATTGAGACACTAGAGCTAGCGGGTGCGGTCGATGTGGGACCCTAATTTATCTCACCAGCCCGAGTGCTGAGAACAACAGTCTCGGCTAGATCGCGATCGCTAGCTCCACCGCTCCACTTCGAGAGCGGCCGTTTACGCAATTGCACCCGGCTTCAGTTCAATTGTACTTTACTGTATTTAGTTAGTTTTCAGTCTCATAAATTCCATTCTGCCATTAGTGGTTGCACTGAGACAACTTGAAAAGGTGCTGTGCCATTATAATACAGGTTTTGTTGTCCGTTCCCAAGGCAATGGGTTCAACCTGTAGTAAGTTGGATCGGAGTTGACGCCTGATGAACTTAGTGTATATATGCTGAGCGATTCCTCCTCAGTTGCAGTGTTCCATGACTCACATTTACTCAATTGTTCAGCGAGTGTTACGGCCTAACGCGGCAATCCGCATCTTCGCCAGAATCTATCCATCCGTCGCTATTCCATAAACGGCGGAACTTTACGTTTCGACTGAACTGTCTATCAACACCAATTGTCCACAGATCTTCCTCTACCGTCCAGAATCTTCTTTTACGACCAGGTGGCTTTTTCCAGTTTGAGTCTGGGAGCCTCCTCACAACAACTTGGACAGGATGATCAGATGATCTTCTCATAATGTGACCAGAGAAGCAAAGAGAGTTTTCACAGAGTACTTCAGAAGGAAGTGAACGTGGGGGCGCATCCCAAGCAGATTGATTAACGCCAGAAACTTTATCCTTTATCTTTTGCTTCAGAAGGCCGAGCAAGATATTCGCCAAAAGTACCCTAGCAGTCGTTTAAACAGCTTTCTCTCCTAGAGTGTAGGGTGATTTGCGGATAGGTAGACGGGCAGTTTGACTTCGTTGACGATGAGGGGATCGACCACAGCCGCTTGATCAATGAGTTGAATGCCGAATTGGCTTTAGCGCACCTTTGTTTAATGTCTCATGGCTCCCATCGTTTTTCAGCACACAACTCAAATAAAAGAACTCATCCACGAGTTCAATATGTTGTCCGTCCACTCTGATTCCCGTTGGTTCTTGAGGAGACACATCTGCTTGCATGTATTGGAGCGGAGTCGCAGCACGTAGGGTGCAGGTAATTTCGACACAAGGTTAAGAACATGTTGTAAATTCGTGCTGCGAATATTACTACGTCATCGGCGTCCCTGAGATCCACCGAGGGACATGCAGACGGTGCTAAAACGACATCGGCGGGAGACAGCTCAACTGTTCTTTGCATTGTGTCACCGACGGCAAAGTTGAACTAAAAAGGTCTCGCCATGACAGCTTTTCTCAGTCCAGTTTCCACTTCGAACAGTGTAGTTCATCGCTTCGTGCCGATGGAGTTTTAGGAAAATTCGTAGCCTAATAAACGAACTAAAAGCGTCGAGAAAACGGCCTCGTTGAGGAGGTTCGAAAGCGCCTTCAAAGTCCAGAAAAGCTAGCTGTAGAGGCTTTGAATATTTTGGTTTTTGATTGCGATTTTTGATAGGCGAATCCAGGACGATACGTTCCAAAACCTTGTACATTACACGCAGCGGTAATATTCGTCGGTAATTCCTGGGACGGATAGTTTCTTGTGGTTCTTCGCTTACCGTGGTGTGTGTCGATCGTAGAACGCGTACAAGTTCGGGGACTAACGGTGCTTCCCGGTTCAGCGAGATGTTGAAATGTTCCCACCAGTTGGACAAGGTTGCCTCCCGACAGCTACTCCGTTGGTGGTGTTGAGGACAGCCGAACACCTTTTCATTTTACCGCTATTCTGTCTCAGTAGAACACGAGCTTCTCTCGAGTTCTTGTCCTCCCACCCCTTTCAAACTTATAGCTTTCAATATAGATTCGTTCTCCCGATCACATTTCAGCTGACTAACCTGCTCAAACGCCTCTCCTGGCTGTACTCGGTAGTAGTGTGGGCTACACACAGAGATTGTACGTGGATACTGCATTTACTTAAAGAGTCAGCGTCATCAACTCACTTCTTGGTCCATACTTCAGTATTTATTGATATCCGTTGGCGAAATTCTTTCTGCATTCTTCGTCCTTCAGACCTGTCATGTCGATTTATTTTCGGTTGGAGTTGAACAACTCGATTTCTTTTCTGCAACCCTAACTTGGAGATGAGAAGAACTGGGCGGTGGTCGGAATCGAATATGACATCCCGAACAGCTCTAGGTTTTTGGATATCTGACAAAGGGATGTTCTTTGTCAGAACGTAATCGAGCTAAAGGGTTTTGCTGCTCTTATATCGTTAAAAGGGTTGTCCCTCGTCACGCTCGCCGGTGGCGACGATGATTCCTACTAAACGTGAATGCAATGATGAGGTTGGTCAAAGGTCTGTGAGACTGAGATTCTGTTAGCCCCGTGGAATAGAACCATTTTCCAAGCAAATCGAATTGTTCAAGTTCCATCTTTGCATTTGCATTATTTACGACAATTACCGCCTGTTAGCTTGGTGTCTTGGATACTCGTCCGTTTTGAGTCAAGTTGGTCACCCAAACTTTGATGACCGCTGTTATACTGGAACGTTCCGGTTTTAGAAAAAGGATCTTGCGTGAAGATTTCTCAATTTTCTGTAGCAGGAGAGTGGTCTTTCAACCAACCACACAATGGGCTAGAAAGGGCCAACTTGCTTTATGAAATTCAGGCGAAATTCTACTGGGCTCTGTTCTTTTTTGTGTCTGTTTAATGCCACAACTATGGGTGTTTTCAAATAATGGATAAATAAGTAAATTTAGAAAAATATTTTAAGCGATGTCGGTTTTCTGGTAGCAGACCCATTTAGGTGTACAAAAGCTTCAATGAACATCTGATGAATAATCAACAACTGCTTGATTTTTCGAAACGTGGGGTTAGCTGTTTTCTATTATCTACCGCTAACTTTTCTTATTTTTGATTCCTTCATTTCACGTTTTTATGCAGGACCCACTACGCGTGTGTGTTGGGAAGGAATGGTATCGATTTCCTTCATCATTCTTCCTGCCCCAGACTGCTGTGGATGCACGGTCACGTAAGCGAGGTAGGTAAACATTTTCTGCTGAACCGAATGTGGATTTTCTGCTTCTTCTAGGTATCCATCTATTTTTTTTGAAAAGTGAGTTTTCTGGTCTGCTTCCTAAGTACTACCCACAAGGAAAGTTACCATTTATTACGCGTCGCATTCCAACAGAGATGAACGATCTGAACCGTGAAGAGATGTCTAGGTGGTTATGTTGTTTTTCCTCAAGAGAACGCGCCACAGTTCTTCATTCTCTAATCTGGTGTACTTAGGTACGTACCACTGGACACTTGTGATTATGTCGTCGATCTTGACGTTCCAGATCAGGCCACAACCCTGGAGCCCAACTATGGACAAATGGCTCGTTGATGTTTTTCACCATTTTCACTTTAAAAATGGCTTATCAAACAAACTGATAGAGCAAAATGTTTATATTACTTCTACATATTACCAGTGAAAGGACCCTTGACAATGAAAATAACCCTAAAAAACTGAGCCCATAACAATGAATGGCCTATCGGGCCGTCCTCACTGATTTTTGACCGTTCGCACGCGTCGCAACTAATTTCGTAGCGAAAAAATGGCGCCCTACATCCGTTTTTCACGACGATTAGAGGAAGATGAGCGAATCCACGCTCGTTTCCGTAATCTACAAACCATGTGAATTACGTGGTACGTTGTCCTTAAACAGTCGGCGGAAACGAAATGTAGCATGATGACGCACCACGTCCTCGGTGGAGACATGCACAGAGATGTGGTAAGATGGGTTCTTCTACGTCGAAATGGCTCGCCGGCGGCAGATATTGTTATTAGCAGGTTTGGGTCTAACCGATTTTCCCAAAAGAAACGTTGTAAACCATTTCGCGAACATCACAACTGCATTCTACCCTAGTGCACGCCTTCATATGTTTTTGTATATGTTCTATTTTTCTGTTCTTTACCCTCATGATGTTTGCCAGACCCTCTCTTCAAAATTTGGATACATCCATGCGCACAGCTGCTTAAAGGGAGCAGTTTACATTGTATGACGTAGGACCCTCATCTTTTCATTATGATGATGACATTTACGTCATTTCACGTTAGCACCTCATGCTATGTTAGTTGCTGGAAGGGACGAGAAGAATGAAGTCTTACACCTCGTTTTTTTAGGTAGCTCTGTTGGAGAAGATACGATTTCAATTCTTTGGCAGAAATTTACGGGAAGTGACTCTAATTCAGATTTTTATTGATCAGTGATAGCAGTCGAGTTGAATGTTACAAAAAGTTTGAAGCTCAGCGTTAGCAGTAAAATATAGTTCCTACAAACTGTAGTCTTTGAAAAAATGCTCTGGAATCAGGTGAAGCCATAGGTGCGATAGGGAGGAGCCGGACCCTCCTCAGGTGAAGGGGGTCTAGCTCATGGAGTTCAGCTCAAGTGATGAGGATCCCTTAGCCAACTGTCCAAAAGTGAAGGTGGTCCCTTCGTCAACCGTCCAGAAGTGCAGTAGGTAGGAGCACCGATTCCGATTATCACATCTATGGGTGGAGTTACGGACTAGTGAAAAAGGTCTTATCTGCACTGCGCTGCGAAATATGAAAATCCTGTGCAAAAACGGAAAAAAATTAAATCCTTAAAACTTACAGGCGCTCAAAAAAGCAGAACTAACGATTAAAGTAATTCATCAAAACTATATAATCCTACTCATGCGCTATTATACGAGAAAATAATGAGAAACTGTGAGAAAGCAAAAAAAAAAGTGGTGCAGGGAATTTTACTTACTGAAGAGGAGTGATCAGTGTAAGCCTTCACTGAGGTTGCGTCACGTTGTCGTATTACAAAACGTTTTATTGTGACTGTAGGCAGCTTCTTTTTCTTCGTTTTATTGCGATGTGGTTTTCCAATGATTTTGTTTTTAGGCTGATGTCTTCGCACGTTTGTACTCTCATCCTTTCTTGATATCGTCAAAGTCGCACTGGTTCTACCGTGCTTTTTTTGTACCTTATCTTTCGGCAAAATATTCTTCATTTGCTAATTACACCCTTTACCAAAGAATACCTCCCACTGCTAGAATTTAATTCGTAGGTCGAATTTTTTATACATCATGTTTGATCACAGGACTGATTCTTCATTTTTTATTTCATTATACTTGTATCTTTGTGCATGTACATTTGATAACTGATTTGCAGTTGTTCAGTATATTTCATTGTTCACTATCATTCATTAAAAAAATATTTCAGAAAATTTTTCGTTCTTTAAAATCTTCTCATCTCTTCGCTTACTACTCTACACTCAATAAAAGAACCTTTAGCTAGTTATTTTTTGTGAATTTACGTGTTCATGAACTTTGTTTTCGTTTGTACCTCATCACTCTCAGGTGAGGTAAGTCAAAAATGTGCGTTGTTGTAGTTATTTGTACCTTTCTTGCTCTTGCATTGACGCATGTCTTGTTCATTGTCCACTTTACTCTATTCCTCTTCTTCATGCACTTCACGAATGAACGTTCAGTGTTATTGCAACTTCTGAATACGCCGTGCAAACTTTACTTGGTAATACTGTATTCGTTAACCTTCTAATGTCGGGTTTCTAGTCAATAAAACGTGGCTTTCAAGCATTCTACTGTTCTACGATGTATGTGCTCCTCAGATTACTGTATTGAAATTGGAACGCAGTCACATGTTCATTATGTTAGGAAGCATGTATGGAGGCGCACAACGAGGAAACGGATCTTGCAGCTGCGAAGAAGTTCCTTCAAGTGAATCGAGAAGTTCTCCGAAAATCAAGGATGTATTGAAAGTAAGGGCTCTTTTTCCTGTTTGTAGTATTTGTGCTGCAAAAGTGTGGCTGTTGTTATAAAAAGTCTGAAGACGTCAAAACATAACAAAAGACTTTTTGGTGAAAAAAAAAAAACATTTTTTGTTCATGAAGCAAAATTATTTGGGAATTTCTTTACTTCTACTGTCGAAATGGTGCTATAGTTGACTTTCCCTGTTGTTGTTCTGAACCTATTATAATGTTTTAGAAATAATCTTCGATATATCACGTCAAAAAGCTATAGTTAAGTTAAGTTAATAGTAAGCAAAGCAGAAGGAAAAGTTAATGTATGTTTGGCCAAAACAGGGTTATACAAATGATTGTACACACCCATTCGAACATATTCGGCGCCAAGCGTATTTGAAGAACCAGTCTGAACGTCCGGCTAAAGGCGGACTTCAGACTTTGTGTGGTGTTTGTTTCGCTCGCTGTCACTGATCAACGAAAATTAATATTAGTGCCGTTTTCTATGAAATTGGACTTGTGTATCTCCAACAATCTTTCTTCCTTATTTTGTCGTCGTCACTGATTAATGAAAATAAATTAGTAATAATGACATTTTTTTTTATAAAATTAGAGTTGTGTTTTTCTAACAACGTTTTCTTCTGTTTCTTAAACGAAATTTAGGCTAAAAATGTCATAGCTTTCTTTGTAAACGCGTCAGTTCTACATCTGGAGAACATTCGAACTTCACCTTTAAGCACTCCTTCGATATCTATGTAAGATAGACACGACTTGGAATCATTACTCAAAGTATAGGTTTCAATCTTGCTTTCCCCAACACTTAAACACGGTGATGTTTCACCTAAAATGAAGAGAACGACATCATAGTACTGATGAAAATAGCGTTCCACATCAGATCACGTAAACATTTGGCTACTATATAAGCAGCAGTTAACATTCGTGTTTTCACTTTCTGAAGAACGGAGGAGTCGTAGTGGTGAAAAGGAACGCGGAAAGTGGATACCACTATGGAACGTTTGTAACGTCCCATATACCTTTTGCGACATCCACACGAAGTTACTGCGCGACACTTCTACACCAGGACACGGGAGTCCGTCGCCGGTGGACCCGTCGCACCCCACTTTGTGGATATCTGGCGCCGGGCACTAATCCGACGCCGGTAGACCAGTTGCACCCCATATAATAGCCTTTAGGCATCGAAGCACCAGTTCTAAGCAGATGGACCCATCGCACCCCTTATTATAGCTTTTTGGCGTCGAGGCACCAATAAGACGCCGGTGCACCCGTTGCGTCCCCCCCCCCATTTCGAATTTCGTGACTCACACACATATATATGCACATACACTTACACACATACATACACATACATACACACACACGCACACATACGCACGCGCACACACGCACGCACGCACGGACTAAGCTCGTTATTATATGTCATGATCATGATGATTATGGTCCTACTTGGTATCTGTGATGCTTGGTATCTGTATGATATCTACATGAAAACTGCATTCACATGTTTAGGACATCTGAGTCCAGTGCTGTATTGAGAAATTTCATTACTTCCCAGAGTTAATTTTGCGTGGAAGTATTTGCAATTTTATTTGCATGCTGCTTGGATGTACTTAATTTTTATATTTAAAAAAAAGTTATCTTAGCTTCCCAAAATTGTGTTAGGGTTAGAGCAATAATTGGCCATATACCGTTGTAGTGGCGAATTAACTTGAACACTGTGCAGACAAATGGAATCCAGAGGCTTGACGCAGTGATTCTTTAAAAATTCTGTCATCTACCAAATATTCGGCCGCTCTGGCTGCGGAAACGAAATTGGGGTGAGGAAAATCTCCAAGAATACGCACGCCTTCGAAGGAATTTAATTCTCTTCCACAAGGAAGAATAGTCGCCCTTAATCTTGAACCACTATACAGCTTTCCTCCTTCTGGTGGAAAACACGGAAATTGTGCTCAAACACAGCGTAAAGACTCGGTACCGTTTTCTCAAAAGCAATAGTTTTGATTTCGGTAAATTAGCTTGCAAATTTTCAAAGGCGTCGATTTCGTTTGAAATTGGGTTTAAATTGAAACTAATTTGAATTGAACACAATTAAATTGTTAGCTTTAAGCCGTGTTTCATTTATTGTAATTCCTATAGAGCTTTTATGGATACTTGCTAATCTCTGTCTCTCTCTCTCTCTCTCTGTTCCTCTTTCTGTGAGTATTTAGCAACAGAACATCGACCAGAAACCGTGGTTGGACGAGCTGAGCACTTCTGCTTTGCTGAGCACTGGTAGCTCGCATTGTTTCCTCTTCTGCTTCAGTCATCAGCTCCCGACTTCCCTGGCGTTGTTGCTTTTCCGCGGCACGGGTTACTCCCGCTTCGAACTTGCTCATTGCCATTCAGTCTGTCCGGTGATGTTCAGTGTTGACATTACTTCCTACCTCAGCTTCAGTAAATCTCGTGCTCACCAAACCACGTTGCCTACGCTAAGGTTTCACTACACTCACCTCCTCTGTTTGTCTTGAACTTGTGGTCGTCAACCTTTCCATTTCCCTTAGCACTTTTGCCTCTCTCTCCGCTTTAGCTTGAGCGGTGGGATTATCGTGATCTGACATAGGATTTCAAACTCCAGAAAGCCCTGAGACGAGAGAATCAGAACTTTTAAAAATGCTTGGGACCACAGAGGTCTCAGACTTTAGAAATCTCTGTGACTAGAAGGTCTAAAATTTCAGGAACTTTTGGCCGAGAGGACCTGAAGCTTCAGGAAACAGACCTCCTTGAGAAAGAAGATCTCAATCTCCCAAAAGTTCCGTGACCGAAAAAATCTCAATCTTTTTCTAGTTACTTATCAGATAGCGAATCTATGATGTTGACTGACATTTGCACAGATAAAGCCTCCTCTGGTAGGCCTAGTTTCTTCTTCGTATATATTGCGAAGTTCATTTTGTAAAAGCGGCACAGCCAGTAAGGCATCTCTGCTCTGCTAATCCACCGTTTTAGATACCCAAATTTGAGATATTCGAACACGATTACTTCGCTCTACGGACAGTTACCGTCGAGAGAGTAATGGGAGGAATTGATTGAGATTCAGCACCTGAAGTGCTCGACGATCATGAGTGTCTGGGTCTTGTGACCAGTCAAACGGCCGTCTGACAATGACGTTTTGTGTAACATGACCTCTGTAGTTTTAGAGTTCGATTCACAGTTTCGTTCCTAATTTATGGGTTTAGATGAAGCTTCGATTTTGCGGCTACTCGACGATTCTGATTCTAGTTATCCGTCCCGTGGATGGCACACTCTGGTGACCACTGATTTTGTTGATTTTTTCACTTCTGATGCAGATCTACCACTCAGACTTTATGGACTACGGGTAGGGCGAAAGCTTGTTTTCGGTGAGGAATAGTAAAGGGGGCCCTTTCGGATTATCCGCAAATGCTTCTCAGACCAGAGACCAGAAAGCGAGAAGTGGTGAGAAAAAAATGAAATTGGAAATGCGTGGAATTGATGCGCAGCGGTGGAACAGTGCCGCGCAATAACTCCAAGTGGGCTTGTCAAGAATTAAATGAGACGTTGTGAAATTTAACATTTTAACAGTGTTGCATGTGTTTCTTTTCACCCTAAGTTCTGCTCTGCGTATCTATTTACCTACAACTTTGCGTTAAGCTGGTATCACTCTTTCTTCAGAAATTGCAAACACGCATGCAAACGGCTGCTTAAATAGTAGCTAATAGTTCACGTGATGTGACATAGAACATTGTCTTTATCAGTGCGATAATGATGTTCACGTCATTTCATGTTGGTGCATTGTTCTGCGTTAAATGTTTGGAAAGAAGAGGAGAAAAACTCATACTTCGAATGTCTTTTAATTGTGTTGGTATCGAAAAATGTGTGTAGAATCTCTCTAAAGAAGGCATGCTGGCAACTTGAAGCCAACTAGGTGAAGCCAACAAGGACTAGGTACGCGGAATCATAGAGGTGAAAACCAACGGGCGCAGCGGCCGTGAATATGAAACGTTTGCAATGTCCCATTTAGCTTTTGCGACGTGCACACAATGTTACTCCGCGGTTTTACTGCACTATAGCGCAGCAATTCCACGCCGTTGGACCCATTTCACCACATTTCACCGCTTAACGACGCCGTTGGACCGGTCGCAGCCCATTCTGGAATTTCGTTTCACACACATACAGACACATGCACGCATACACACATACAAATACACACACAAGCTAATGCGGAATATCAGACTCTTGGGGAACCGTCAAGAGGTACCCGTATGATGTGCCGCCACATATCCAGGAGGCTAGTGAGCGTCGTTAATTGCAGCGCGCGTCTCCTGACAACGTCGTGATCGCTACAGTAGCGTGGTTGCTCCTGTTGTGCTACGTCTCGCTGACGCCCCTCTCACACCACCCTCCCTGCCCATTTTGCCGCGTCTGCTATTCTTACGAGGAGTTCTCTCCGCCGCGACCGCAACTCTTGCGATGCGCTTTTAGAATCGGAGGGAAGGGAAAGTGCCTTGTATTAGATGTTATTTGGAACTCTATATAAAGTATACGTGTAAATAGTATAAATGAAAAAGGTTTGTAATATATGCCATTTAAAAATGCGAGTGAAAATGAATATTTCCTCTGATCAGTGTAACGCTATTTTCTAATTTTTTTTTTCTGTTTCTCTTTTTGCTTATCTAGCTGTGTAAAACTACCACCGAATGCGAGGTGCGAGCAATGCCTCGTAGGCATACATTATACCTGAACCTGAGATCTCGAATATAGAAAGGTTTCTGTTCGCCACTAATAAACCTTACCTGTCATTTTGATTTTATGTAGAGAATAGATACAAATGAAGCGATAAAACGCTGTTGAAAGAAGTTTGAAGAACCATACAAAGTTTTATTCTATAAAACGTACAAGGAAGTACTAAAATATTTAAGTTGCGCTCCATATAAACATTATATCCATATAAAATTTTGAAAAGGTAAAATATAGGAAGGAGTTCAAAGAATGCATACAAAGTAATAAGGAAATAAAGTTGCTGGGAGTATAGTTGCTGCAACCGAAAGCCCTTTATTCTTCTTATTCTTTTGCCTGCAGCATCTTTTTGAGATAATCTTTATTTCTGTGACGCTGCTCAGGTGAGGTCAATGTAGAACACGCATATCACTCTTATCAATCATCATATCTTTGACTATTTGATACTCTATGATATGTCTCTGATAATATATCTTTTAATTGGATAGAAGGATGTAGTTTTTTCCTTAAATCCCGATCATATGCGCTCAATTTACTATTTTCGTACACCAGAACGTGGTGCGTCAATTCGTTCTACACTCCTCACCCTTCTAAATTCGCAGTATCCACTGCTTCGTCGCGACGCGAATGTCGTTGATTAGACAGCAATAAGGGGGCGGGGTCTAGATGATCTCAGGCGGTCGTGGAGGATGTCCAGCTGGTGGAGTGGCAGCCGTGATTGCGCGGGTGCGCGCGGTGCTGAAGGGAGGTCAGGAGCAGTCAGCCGGTTTTCACGGGTATCTCTTGTCCCACACCCCAGACTTCAAATTCGTAGTTTTTCTGACCACCGTTTTCTTTGCTCTTTTTTCAGACCTCCCGGACCCTCCTCAGCTGAAGAGGGTGTTGCTTATGTGGTGCAGCTCAAGTGATAAGGATCCCTCCGTCAAATGTTCAAAAGTGAAGGGAGTCCCTCAGCCGAAACTGAAGAGAACAACCTAGTGCGGGAACTTGGCTCAACATCGTCTAGATACGCCTTTGTACAACAGGGGGATCGCAGAGGACGTAAACTCTGGATCGTAAGTGCCCACGCCGCTACGGAACTGGAACAACAATCCAGTATGCTAGGAAAATGGTATTATCTAGCGGAGCGCGTTGGTTAACGGTGACCGTCCGGCCGACTTATGTGAGCAGACGGGCCTCATCATCGCTTCCACGTTTGAGAAGAGTCATTGACGCTACCAACTCACTGTCAGGCATCAACCCTTCTAACGCCTGAAGAGCAGTATTCAGGAGTGTATCCAGAACGCTGCAAGGGAAACACTTCTGGCTTAAATGCCGCGGAAGAAGTTTGCCTTTTTTGGAGACAACATCCACGTACAAATCTGCATGTGTCGCCCACAGCACTGGTGATTTCAACAAGGAAAATGGTCTGAGAAGGAAGTTGCGTCGTCAACGCAACAAGACCGCGATAACGAGTGGACGTCAAGATCGAAGGAATTTGAAAAGGCGTGGGAAGGCAAGAACCCGCGGAAAGCCTATGCTTTATTAAAGCAGTATAGCGGCAAGTTGGAAAGATGTTCCCCTGTCCTCAACGTTGCCAATGGGGTAGCTGTCGGTGAAGCAACCCTTCCAATTTGGAAGGAACACTTCAAGACATTGCTGAACCCGCTCAGCTTATTAGCTCGAGCACGTTCATAGACATGTGCTCTTAACAAGGAACCATCGGCTGAAATTGAGATTCTGGTCTCTATTCAAAACATGAGAAATGGAAAATTTGATGGAGATGGAAATAGCGCAGAAATGCTGAAATATCTTCTTCCTTTAGGGATTCGTGAGATCTATCTATAGGAACTATCATATAATCTCTTTGTTATGCACAAGGTTTTGGAGCGGATTATCATGGACCGACTTAGTGAGCATCGCGAATAAACAGCGCTCGACGAGCAAGCTGGTTTCCGTCCTGGGCGATCTACGTTTGACCTGATCGTTGGGAGAGTGATTGAAATCTTGCAGCGGTATTTGAAGTCAATGCAATTAGCCTTTCTTTACTTTGAAGTCGCTTTCGATTCTCCTCATCGAGGTCATCTTTTCAACGCTCTCCGCGCCGATGGAGTACCAGGAAAGTTTGTTCGCTTGCTTGATGACAAGAATTAACGAACAACCGGTGCAGTTCGAACACCACCCGGATGTGCAAACAACACTGCTTGAGGTGGTAACTGGAAAAAGGCAAAGGGCAGTGGCGTGACGCTTCCTGTTCAACTTCGCTATCGGTGACATCGTGCCAAGAACAGTCGATCAGCTTGCTGCCGACATCTTAGCGCCATCAGGGTGCCCCTTGTCTGATTTCGAGTACGCCGATGTTGTTATATTCGCTGAAAGCAGAACGAAAACGCCTACGCCCTGATAAATACAAGCAGTTGTGAATCTATTCGATCCGAATAAGGGACGACCACACGGACAACCGATCGACCTCGTCGATGAGTTCTGTTACCTGCTCTACATGCTGAAGAACAACGAGCAGCTACGATAAAGATGTTCAGTAAAGATGCGCTAAGGAAATCGCCCTGTTTTACGAGTTCCGAGGAGTTTGTGGGGTTCAAGTTGGAGGAGGCCACCTGTCCGAAAACGGAAGCTTTGCACTGAGGTGGTGAAAGAGGACCTGAGAACTCTCGGCGTGGCAGTTCAAGCGAGAAGTAAGGCTTAGCAGGATATAGAATAGCGTCGAATGGATTGATTCTGTGCATACTCTCGCAGAAGATCGAGAAGGTTTGGCACAACTGCGTCCAAGCAAACACCTCGGCGAAGTTGCGGGTAATCGTGTCAGGCGATGACATCATCCCTCCGATTAAGTCAAGTTAGTGAAGTCATTACATCGGTGATTACCATTACAATTTGAAAAAAACTATTCGAAGTAAGAGTTTTTCTTCTCTTTTTTTTTACCCTTGAGACAAAATGATGTGTTAATATGAAATGACGTGTACTGATAAAGTAGGGTCAATAGATATAGTAGGGTCAAAACAACATGAAGCACGGGCAGTTGTGTAAGCGGCTGCGTTCGAAGCGGTGCGGTGGAGTATAGCGGTTAGGATCGAGTGAGGACTCCTGCTACCGCCGTACGGTGGTGCTGTTCGATCTGGTCCCACTTCGATTCCAAACGCTGCCTCCACGGCACCACTTCGAGCGCAGCCGCTTACGCAACTGTCCGTGCTTCATGTTGTTTTGACCAGACTATAAGTAAACTATAATAAATGCCTGTAAACTGTTTGGTAAGCAGTCGTTTGCATGCATGTTTCTGATTCTTGAAGAAAAGACGTCACTAATATTACGGCAAGTGGCAGGCAAATGTGCAGCTAAATAGACATGTTAGGGAGTACATATGAGTGAAACGCGACACACGCAGTTTTCACGGCTGCAAAACTGTTCACAAACTTTGCTTCTAAACAAATTCACTTGTAGTTATACTTCTTGGTACAACTGCACCGGTTCGCACTAATTTGATTGACGCCTTGGGATCTATTTAACGAGTGCTAGAGACTTGAGATTTTCACTACCTTTTTCGAAGATACATGTGCAGAGCGTTACCCGCCGAAATAAAATAAAATATTGGTATCTTGGTCATCTTTTTCATGACAAACTAATCATCTGCATATCTGAGTGGCCAGAATATGCACGAATGAGTTGTTTTATATGTGACACTAGTAGGACAATGTAAGTAGAGGACTACCCTTCAGCGTACTCTACGCAGGATATCTTCTTCAATCTTGTTGAGTATTCACATTTCAGCAATGCCCACATAGAATGCAGCTCCGATGCTCCATCCACGTAAACCGAAAAAAAAATAGCGTGCATGCATCTTTAGATGTAAAACAGAACCTTTCATGTTATTACTATTAGCAGTGGCCATCAGCGCTTTCTAAGCTTTTTTTAAAAGAGATTTGAGCATAGTTCAAATTCAATCAATTTCACAGTTTTCTTTCTAAATGCGTCAGTTTTTCATTTGGAGAATATTCCAATTTGATTTAACACCTACATTCCTTCGATACCGCCACATGGTGAATTCGACACTATTCGACATATGAGTTCTTCTCCTCTTTTTATTTTCGCGTGAATATCATTATCGTATAGATAAAAGTAATGTTCTACGTCAACGTACGTACGTCATGTATGAAAAGAAAACCCACAACTGCGCCCAATATCTAAGACCACGTCCCTTTACGACCATTGGGGTCGATGATAGGTCGACTTACTAGTATTATTTATTACAAGTCTGAATGTCCGGCTAAAGCCGGACATCAGACTTTTTGTGGTGTTCTCTTCGCTCGCATTCTCTAATCAATTAATCGAAAATTTATGGTTGTGATATTTTCTGTAAAATCAGAATTCTATTTCCCTAATAACGTTTTCTTCTTTTTTTCTTACTATAAAGGCGAAAGATTTTTTTCTAAACGTGTCGGTTTTACATTTGGGAATATGCAAACTTCAGCTTCAAACACTCCTTCGATACCAATCATGATCATGATCATGATATCATGATATCATGTTATATATCATGATCATGATATATAATAACGAGCTTAGTCCGTGTGTGTGTGTGTTTGTCTGTGTGTCACGAAATTCGAAAAAGGGGGTGCGACGGGTCCACCCGGCGTCGAATTGGTGCGCTATGGTCATATAGCTATAAAATGGGTTGCGATGGCTCCTGCGGTGTCGGATTGGTGCGCCGGCGCCAGATACCCATAGAAGGGGGTGCGAGGGGTCCAACGGCGTCAGATACCTATAGAAGGGGGTGCGAGGGGTCCAACGGGGTCGGATTGGTGCGCCGGCGCCAGATACCCATAGAAGGGGTGCAACGGGTCCACCGGCGGCAGATACCTATAGAAGGGGGTGCGACGGCTCCACCGGTGTCAGATACCTATAGAAGGGGGTGCGAGGGGTCCAACGGCGTCAGATACCTATAGAAGGGGGTGCGAGGGGTCCAACGGGGTCGGATTGGTGCGCCGGCGCCAGATACCCATAGAAGGGGTGCAACGGGTCCACCGGCGGCAGATACCTATAGAAGGGGGTGCGACGGGTCCACCGGTGTCAGATACCTATAGAAGGGGGTGCGAGGGGTCCAACGGGGTCAGATTGGTGCGCCGGCGCCAGATTGCTATAATATGCGACGGATCCATCGGCGTCGGTGGACCCGGTCATTGGTGCGCAATAACTCAGGGTGCATGACGTAAAAGATAAATGGTTGGAGCCGTTTCATTGCCGTGACCACTGGGCGCTTTGCTCTTCACCTTTACTACTCCTCCGCGTGCCTATTTTCTTATTCGCTCGCCTCAAGTTTGTAGCATGCCGTTCTCAGAAAGTGGAAACACGCATGCAAGCGGCTGCTTAAATAGTAGCAGATGTTTATGTGATCTGACGTAGAACGTTATCATTATCAGTAGAATGATGTCTTTCACGTCATTTTATGCCAACAAATCATTCTTTGATAACTGTCTGGGGAAAACAGTAGGAAAACCCATACTTGGAGTGATACTTTTGAATTTTGTCTATAATGTATTGGTAGGGAGTGTTTGAAGCTGAAGTTCGAATGTTCTCCAAATGTAGAACTGACGAGTTTAGAAAGAAAATTGTGAAATCTTTCGCTTTAATTATAATATAGAAAAGGAAGAAAGATTGTTGGAGATACACAAGTCCAATTTCATAGAAAACTGCACTAATATTAATTTTCGTTGATCAGTGAAGGCGAGCGAAGCAAACAGCACAGAAAGTCTGAGGTCCGGCTTTAGCCGGACGTTCAGACTAGTATATAATAACGGGCTTATTCTGTCACGTGTGTCTGTCTGTGTGTGTGTGTGTGTCAGTCACGAAATTCAAAAAGGGTGGTGCGACGGGTCTACCGGCGCCAGATACTTATAGAAGCGGGTGCGACGGGTCCACCGGCGCCAGGTACCTATAGAAGCGGGTGCGACGGGTCCACCGGCGCCAGATACCTACAGAAGCGGGTGCGACGGGTCCACCGGCGCCAGGTACCTATAGAAGCGGGTGCGACGGGTCCACCGGCGCCAGATACCTACAGAAGCGGGTGCGACGGGTCCACCGGCACCAAATACCTATAAGAGGGGTGTGACGGGTCCACCGCGTCGGATTGGCGCGCTGGCGCCAGATAGGTATAAAAAGGGGTGAGACGGGTCCACCGGCGTCGGATTGGCGCAATGGTGCCAGATAGTTATAATACGGGGTGTGACGGGTCCACCGGCGCCAGATACCTATAGAAGGGGGTGTGACGGGTCCACTGGCGTCGGATTGGTGCGCCGGCGCCAGATAGGTATAAAAGGGGGTATGATGGGTCCATCCGGCGTCGGGTCGGCGCGCTGGCGGCATATGGCTATAACGTGGTGTGAGACGGGTCCCGCGGAATCGAAATGTTGCGCAATAACTTCGCGTGCATGTTGCAAAAGATAAATAGTTAAAGCCGTTTCATAGCCGTGGCCACTGGGCGCGTTGCTTTTCATCTTCATGACTCCTCCGCGTATCTATTTCTTTCTTCGTTCGTCTCAAGTTGGTAGCATGCCGTTTTCAGAAAGTGGAAACGCGCATGAAAACGGCTGCTTAAATAGTAGCAGGATGTTTATGTGATCTAACGTGGAACGTTATCTTTATCAGTAGGATGATGTCTTTCACGTTATTTTATGCCAAAACACTATTCTTTGATAACCGTTTGTAGAAAACAGGAGAAAAACCCATATTTCGCAAGATACTTTTAAATATTGTCTATAATATATTGATAAGGAGTGTTTGAAGCTGAAGCTCTAATGTTATCCAAATGTAGAACTGACGCGTTTAGAAAGAAGACTATGAAATCTTTCGCATTTAGTTATAATATAAAAAAAGGAAGAAGAATTGCCGGAGATACACAAGTCCAATTTCATAGAACTAATAACACTAATATTAATTTTCGTTGATCAATGAAAGCGAGCGAAGCCAACACCACAGAAGGTCTGAAGTCCGGCTTTAGCCGGACGCTCAGACTGGTATAATATAAGAACAATTGGAAAGTATCACTCGAAATATGGATTTTCTTCCTGTTTTCTCCAACAGCCCAACAATGATGTTTAACATAAAGTGACGTGAACGACACCATTGTACTGATAAAGATAACGTTCCTCGTCAGATCATGTAAACTGCTAGCTAGTGTTTAAGCAGCCGGTTTCATTCGTTTTCCACTTTCTGAGAAAGGCATGTTACCAACCTGAAGCAAACATGAAAGAAAACCAGCGCACCGGGGAGTAATAGAGATGAAAAGCAGAGCGCGTAGCGTAGCAGCCACGTGTATGAAACGGTTGTAAAATCCCATTTACCTTTTGCGACGTGCACATGAAGTTACTGCGCGATAATACTGAATTGTGGCAGAACGATTCGACGCCGGTGGACCCGTCGCAACCCCTTCCATAGCTATCTGGCGCCGGCCGCACCATTTCGACGCCAGTAGACCCGTCGCACCCCATATTATAGCTATCTGGCGCCGGCGCCCCAATCCGATCCCGGTAGACCCGTCGCAACCCCTTCTATAGCTGTCTGGCGCCGGCGCACCATTCCGACGCCGGATGGACCCGTCGCACCCCCTTTTTCGAATTTCGTGACATAGACAAACACACACGGACTAAGCTCGTTATTATATACCAGTCTGAATGTCCGGCTAAAGCTGGACTTCAGACTTTCGGTGGTTTTAGCTTCGCTTCCCTTCACTGATCAATGAAAGTTAATAGTAGTGGTGTTTTCTGTGAAATTAGATTTGTGTTTTTAACAACGCTTTCCTTCTCTTCTTTATATTATAAATTAAGGCGAAAGATTAAGGAGTTTTCCTTCTGAATTTTACAATTTTACATTTGGTGAATATTCGACCATCAGCTGCAAACACTCCTCCGATGCGAGATTAATGTAGATACTATTTGAAAGCATTACTCAAAGTATGGGTATTCCTCTTGATTTCCCCCAATAGTTATCACAGAATGATGTTTTAACATAAAATGACGTGAAAGACATCATTCTACTGATAATGATAACGTCCCACGTCAGATCGCATAAACATCTTGCTACTATTTAAGCAACCGTTTGCGTGTTTCCACTTTCTGAGAACGGCATGCTACAAACTTGAGGCGAGCGAAGAAGGAAAGCGGAGGAGTCATAAAGGTGAAGAGCAAATCGCCCAGTGGTCACGGCTATGAAACGGCTCCAACCATTTATCTTTTGCATCATTCACACTAAGTTATTGCGCACCAACCGGGACCGGGTCCACCGACGCCGATGGATCCGTCGCATATTATAGCAATCTGGCGCCGGCGCACCAATCTGACCCCGTTGGACCCCTCGCACCCCCTTCTATAGGTATCTGACACCGGTGGACCCGTCGCACCCCCTTCTATGGGTATCTGGCGCCGGCGCACCAATCCGACCCCGCAGGACCCATCGCAACCCATTTTATAGCTATATGACCATAGCGCACCAATTCGACGCCGGTTGGACCCGTCGCACCCCCTTTTTCGAATTTCGTCACACACACACACACACACACACACACACACACACACACACACACACACACACACACACACACACACACACACACACACACACACACATACATACATACATACATACACATACACACACATACACACACATACACACACACGGATTAAACTATTATTATATAGCATGATAGTTCATGTAAAGATTATGATCCATTCTGATTTTTTTTTGCTCAGCTACAACTTCAGATCAATTGAGTTGAATTAATTGGCAGAGAAAACAAAGTATCGTTCTTTAGGGAAAGAGATAATTATGCATGATATCATGATTATTTATTAGTATATGATTATTACTACCATTAATTTTATTATCACTGGTGCACTTTTTATATCAAAAATTGAAGCTATCATTCAACTTCGATTTTCACGCATTTTTGTTCTGCACAATATGCTCTACTTGATACAAGAAAATCACATATCTGTTATGCCTTATATTGACTATTACAGGATGTGATGACAAAAGCGGCACAGCTGGTCCGAGCTGCAAACGATCTGCCGCGGTGTGGCGATGAGTATGAGTTATGCAATTCGTTCTGTGCCTTCACGACGTTTGTGGAACAACAGGAGACGAGGATGCGTCTTATGTAGGATCTGAAGCGATTTGTTTAATCCCGGCATTTAACATGATTATTTAAGTAAGAGATTTTAAAGGCTAACCACTTTAATGCGCAACACTGGTTGTCCAACTAGGTTGCCGACATTGGATTCGGATGTGGAGGAGTACCTAGAACGAATCATAATGGTTGATGACCATGTTGTAGAGCGAGCTGTTCGTTGTCTGTCTGTCGTTGTCATATTTCATATTTATTTTCTATTTATTTGCCTTTTGAACTTTTTGAAGAATTTATGTTCGCAGGGAATTGTAATGGATGAGCTGGATCGTGCTGGTCGAGATGATGTGGCAGAACTACCGAAAACTGTAATTGGAGCAGAATCCACGAGGAAGCGAAGTATGTATTGGTTCTCAATAAGAAATAGGTCTATTACTGCAAAGTCGTCTGTAAGAAATGTTCTGCACCTGGTCCTGAAAAAGTGGTGGCATAGCTACGCGTTAAACTTTGTATTTTTGCTATGTGAGCTGGAAAATTAATGAGCAGTCCTCCTCGATGTCAGATTTTCTTGTAGTCAAACTTTTGAAATTGTCTTACTTCTCCTATCTGATCAATCAATTAATTCAAACGTATGCAGTTCTGAAAAGTTAAGCACTTCTTTCCTCTTCGACCTTTTGTTCCGATTTTCATTTTCTTTTGGTTAAATCTAATATATATAGTTGGAAATGACAATTCCGTTCGAAAAGCGTGGGACTTGCACTTCTACATTTGTTGGAAAAAACGCGGACATAAGCTTAACAATCTTACAGTTCTTGTATTGTTTGCATTACTTTCGCCTCCTTTGTTGCTCTTTTATCTTTATGTTCTACTTATTCTTAAACAAATGTTTTGTTTTAGGTATGGGTAAAAAACAAGATGCTCTTTTTAATGTGCAAGTGTAACCGTAACTATCGAAGCTTTTTTATTTGGGTGCAAAAAAAGGCAAAGGAAAGAAAACTACTTAAAGGGTGCCAGAAAAGAGGTACCTGCGAAAATTGACGGACAGCTGCTGACCTGCCTTCAGTGCCGCGCGTCTTGGATCACCTAGACCCTCCCCCCCTTCCTACAAACAACCGCGCGCGAGAGGCGATGGAGCGCTGGAAACTGCGAATTTGGAAGGGAGAGGAGTGATTAGCGAATTGACGCAGCAAGTTCTGAAATACGAACATGGCAACTGAGTGCATATTCTTGGAAATTAAACAGTAGAAGTAAACCTTGTCCAATTACAAGATATTTCATCAGAAGCATACAAAATGGTGATAAGCGTGACCTACATTGCCCTCATTTGAGAAACTTCACACGGATAAGGGTTGTACCAAAAATATACTGCAGAAAAAATACTAGCTTGCATACACACATCACATAATTTTCACTTATCACATAATTTGACGCATTTCGCGCCCTATCTGCTCTGTATAAAGTCGCAGCGCATAAGCACGTGTTTCACATTGTTTTTCAACGCGTTCATGTTAAACTTTCAACTGCAACAACTTCTATGCGTAGCGACTTTATGTCCAAAATTTGCAATTATACCAGGTAATCTTCGTCAACATCTTCACAAGATTTGAGTGATTTGAATTGAAGACTTAAACTGGCATTGAGCAGTACTATTACCTTGCTTCATTCTTTGAACTCCTTTCTACTTTCTACCTTTTTATCGCTTCATTTCTATCTACCTTCTGTATAAAATAAATATGATAGGTTGGTTGTATTAATGGGGAACAGAGACCTCCGTACCTGCGAGATACGCCTCTAGGTACAATGCATGTCTGTGAGGCATTAGTCGCGCCTCACAGACATGCATTGTACCTAGAGTCAGGCCCTGGCTGCCAGTTTTGGCTAGCTAGATGTACAATAAGAAGTGCCGAGAAAGCGAAAAAAGTAAAGAAATATCCTATGACATCGAACAGTAGAACATAAAAAAACATGTCTTCTATTTTCAGAAATGAATCGGTGGTTTTCATCTAACAATTCATTACAAGTTATAGCAAATGATAATTTCTGAACGGGGTTTCACTTATATAAATTGTTAAACAACTGTACTTAATCTATAGCTTCAAACAATTCACCAGACACTTTCCCTTTTTTGTTAGTGTTAAAAGCGCTTCGTAAGAGCTGCGGGCGTAGTGAAAATAATGCAATGTGGAGAAGCAGACGCGAGGAGGAAGTACGGGGAAGGTGGTGTTTATGGGGCGTCAGACGTAGCACTATAGCAGCGACCAGGCTGTTATTGCAATTGTGACACTGTCAGGAGTCGCGCAGCGTAATTATCGGCACTCATCAGCCTCCTGGATACGCGATACCACATCATACGGGTACATCTTGACCGTTCCCCCTACTAAAAGAGTTAATATCAAGGTTCCCAGAGATGAAAATAATTCTGAATTTTAGGATGAAACAAGAGTACGATCGAGCGTGTAGTTGGGAAAAAAACCTTCCTGAAAACTACTCCCTTCTCTCCATAGAAGACTCTTTAGAAAACGACCCGCTTATCTCGCTCTTTCTAGTATAGCCGCTCTTATTAGGGTGTTCGGAAAGTGTCTGCCGAAAATTTCGCAGTAGAGCAGATTTTTGAGATGTTCTGGAAGTTCCCGTTTTAAATATATTACATAAGGACACTACCGCTTGTGTAAACATAACATATCTGGTTACCTCTTCCTTACCTATTTCATCTTATAATGGCCGAACATTCCACCATATTCGACACGTACTCCTTTACGGGTTCGAATCTGGCCACCCTGCTGCTGAAGCCCATCGGAAACTTACGTCAAGTATTCGACACTGAAGCCCCTTCTGAGCGGTCTCTGTGGGCCTGGTTCTAGCGCTTCAAAGCTGGAAACAAGAAACTCGAAGATGAGCCTCGCTCTGGTCCGACTGCAATATCGTTTGACGAATCTGGCGGAGCAGCATCCACATGAAGGTGTGCGGTATTTTGCTGCCAGTCTTGGCAGTTCGACGTCCACCGTGAGCAATGGACTGCGATTTCTCGGAATGGTAAAAAGCTCGGTCAGTGGCTTCCACAAAGCGACGGCAACCGCCAAAGACGCCTGGACATCTGCACTCGGCTGCTCTCCAGAAGCCGCAGATTCGACTGGCTGGACACCATTGTCACTGGAGATGAAAAATGGGTCCTCTACGTCAACCACACCCACAAACGTGCGTGGTGCGCTGGCGATGAAATGCCGGATCTTTCGTGAAAGGTGAAATCCATGAGAAGAAGGTCATGTTGGGCGTCTGGTGGGGAGTTCATGGAATCTACCGTTTCAAACTGCTGCCGGAGAACACGACAGTTACTGCCGAGGTCTAATGCGCTCAACTGCAAAGACTGGCCGACAAGATCCGCAAGGAGCACCCGAAGCTCGACAACGTTCGCCCACTGCACGATAACCCCTCACATCACGAAGAAGACGTCCCAGAACATTCTAGAGCTCGGATGGGAAGTTCTACCTCATCCATTGTACAGCCCGGACCTGGCCCCGAGAGACTACCACCTCTTCCGATCGCTTCAGCATCACCTGGAAGAGAAGCGCTACGATGATTGTGACCACCTCGAAAATGACCTTCGGGCTTTCTTCGCCTCCAAGCCGCCGGAGTTCTACGCCAAAGGAATCCGTGATCTTGTGAGACGTTTGCAGAAGGTTGTCGATGTTGATGGAGATTATTTCGTCGAATAATAAAATGTTAAAAAGTTGTGTTGTTCTGAAATTTTGCCGTATTTCGGCAGATACTTTCTAAACACCCTAATAGCAATGAAAAATTAGTTATAATAAACAGAATCAAAGAAACAAGTGGACGTTTAATAGATAAATCAAAATAATATAATGTAGCAAACACTAATAAATACTACTACCATGGATATTAATATAACGTGCTGCGAGTGAGAACAACGGAGAAACAAACACTGGAACCAGAGAACAAAAAAGAAAAAGAAAAAAACATTTTCACACTATTTTCTAATATTTGCACACATTGAAATTGGTCAATGAAATTCACGAGGCTTACGAATATTTTGGATGACGATGACTGCGACAAAGGAACGGCTGGGGACGATGCTGGGACGCATCCAAGTAAGTAGGTTGATAAAATGGCAAAATCTTATGCTGTTGAGTTCTATTAGAATGAAGTTCTTTTCGTTGCGCACTGTATATCTCCTTTGGTCGGATGTACAGTAGACCGACTTTGTAGTTTGTTATCGATCCTTCAACTCAAAAATGTTTTCAGAAATACAAGCAGAGACCTCGTTTCAAGAGCGGGTTCACATCTCAAATCCAGGTATTGCTTTAGCAAAGCGACTTCGAGAGGCCTACGAGCATTCAAAAACTGTGAAAACTAAGGTATGTTAGGTGATGAGAGTTTGTTCGTATGTCAGATGTTAACCCTCGTGGCTTGAAAATTATTTCTCCAATTTCCACAAGTAGCTGGCTTTGTTCGGATGTTGAACAGCAAACAACTATGTTGTCGCAACAAGGATATTCTTGTTTTTCAATACAATATTTTTAAGGTTGTTACAGTGAAACCGCAGAAAGAATACGGTTTCGAGTCATCTATAGACAACTCTCTTAGTCCATTCATCCCAAAACTGCGAGTGAAACATCATGCTTTACGTAGGACGGAATCTACAGGAATTGTTGTTGTGGATCAGGGTTGTTTGAACATGAAGTAGGAAAAGCACTTGCTATTTATAGTTGTAGTTTTCAGCATCAAATTGCTATAGTTGGGTCAAAACGACATGAAGCATGGACAGTTGCGTAAGCGGCTGCGCTCGAAGTGGTGCGTTGGAGACAGCGGTTGGAATCGAAGTGGGACCATGGTGAACTGCAA